>NC_039365.1:20896278-21196278 GCF_003573695.1 Papaver somniferum | reverse complement strand
ATTCTGGAGAGTATACAAAGGGTGCTGAGGGTTATTAAAAGGAGGATGCGGAGTTAGGGAGTAGAATAGAGCCGAGAAAACCAGAGTTGCAGAGACGAGTTTTTCTGCTGGTGTAGTGAAGAACACGAAGAACTTTAGACCCAATATAAATTTCGTTTATCAACAGTGACAATGACAACCAATAGAGGGTCGCAACGCTACAGTGTCAGCGACAGTTTCTTAGTACCGTTCTGTAGCAGTGTCACTTGTAACAATTATAAGTGTTATGAATCTCTGTTTTCATATATTTTCATCCTTGTAAGCACATTTTGAGCAATGAAATCATACTTTGAGCGTGTTTCCATCATGATGAGCTAGACCCAATCCTTGGGGCGACTGAGGAAGCCATCTTTCTAATGAAAAAGTGGTAATTCTTAATTATTTAATTTGTGCAATTTTCATTTATGATTATTTGCCTATATTGAAAATAGATTTTATGATTTTTGTTAAACAATTGTATTTTCTTTTGATGGAACATGCTTAGCCTAGGGTTTTGATGTCTCATGCTTTGGATTAACATTTGTTGTTTCTAAAAATCTACTTTTGCAAGAGTTGATAATCAATTTGAACGTGTGGAATTGCATGATTAGTATCACTTTAGAATTGGTAAATAGCGGAATACTAGCCCCAGTCTCTCCATAATTCTCACAACAATTTTTATTCGAGTTTGTTATTTTTATTTATAAAAATTAAGTCTAAAAAAGTTGTTTTCACAAGTCTTGAACGAACCATTACTTACCACTTCTACAACCACTGTAAAAATACCATCAATTTTTAGCGCCGCCGACGCGGACTTGTCTTTAGGATAGAGTTTTTAGATTTTTTTTAAGGTTTTTATTTGTTTTTCATTTTTATTTTATTTGTTCTTCTTTACGTTTTTGGGTTTTTGTTTTTATCCTTAAAGATTTTGGAGCGAAAGAAAAACTTGCCAAAGCTTTTGGTGAATACTTAAAGATTTGGAGTAAAAGCAAAGCGAAAGGAGCGAAAGAAAAGAAGAATAAAAATTAATTAAGAAAAAAGAGAGAGACATTTATTTATTTTTAGAATTTTTTTTTAACCCTACGGAAGGGTAGTTTAAATTAAATTGTTTGCAGAGAAGGACGACGATTATGATATCGCCTCGGCCCCTCGGGTTCGTACATGATATGAGTCGTGGCCCGAGTCGACTTCAGCGGTTCATCCCCCGTCTGAAACCGGAGGTAAGTTTGTCGAAACACTCGCGAATCCCCTGTCAGCGAGTTACTGTATTCCTCTGTTTGCATATATGCTGAGGAATTGAAAACGGCTGCTTTAATTTCCTAGTAAAGGGCAAGAACTTGCCATACAAGATAAGGGTTCAGATTTCATCATCTTTCTCTTCTTGCCCTCCTTAGGAAAATGAAACCAAACGCGAACCTAAGCCTAAAATTTTGACTAGAACGAGACCTATAGGGTAACGAGCTTAATAGGAAAGTCGTTCGAAAAATATTGGTTACTCTTTTGAGCATACTTTGAAGTTCATGATGGTTTCTGTGAGTTGAATACGCCGCCTTGTAACGCCGGTGAGGCCTTGGGTATCAAAGCTCCACGCAGCTTCCCTCGTCTCTATTATACTTACTTTAACTCGTATTGATTCCAGATAGGTTTGCTGAGATTGTAACGAGTTCCTTTTCGAAAGAATATACGCTGGTCTGGAAACAATCTAAGTGGATCCATCATGCTTTTTGTTTGCTAGAAATATTTAGGTTTGTTTTGGTGGAGTCAGCCTGCTTTGTGTTTGCTTAGAACCTCCCTTCCTTTAGGATTTTTTTCTATTTGTTTTTTTTTAGTGTATGCTCGAGGTCATTAGAGAACGGGCTTGGAAAAGAGACAATCTAGGTCGATTGATTAGTGAAAAACCTAGTAATTCTTCTTGCGGAATCGGGGAGCTCGAATACTCTTCTTTTGAGAGCCCCGTTTTTGGAAACTTCAGTTTTGGGAATCTGTCTCTTCATGAGAAAAGTACCCCTAGTACTTCAGATGTGCCAGCAATGGCTACTTTGAAAGATTACATGTACCCAACTAGGACCAACAAGCATCGTGCATTAAATTTCCAGCCTCTACGGCTAATTATGAGTTGAAACCTGGTATCCTTCAGATGGTCCATACATTCTTAGGAAAATACGATGAGAACCCTTACTTCCACATTAGTGACTTTGAAGAAATTTGTGGAACAATTAAGATTAAGGACCTTACTGATGAAGTCTTGAAACTTAGGATGTTCCCCTTTTCCTTGAGAGATAAAGCCAAGACCTGGGTTAACAACATACCATTTGAATCCAAAGAAACATGGCAGGAACTTATTGCTGCTTTCTATTTGAAATTCTACCCTAAGCATAAAACTGCAGCTGTTAGGCAGAAAATTAGTTCCAGTATGCAACAAGAGGGAGAATCTCTTTATAGGTTTTTAGAGAGATTCAATGATCTCCTATCCCAATGTCCTCACCATGGA
Source organism: Papaver somniferum (assembly GCF_003573695.1). Lineage (NCBI taxonomy): Eukaryota > Viridiplantae > Streptophyta > Magnoliopsida > Ranunculales > Papaveraceae > Papaver > Papaver somniferum. The sequence goes on along the minus strand of NC_039365.1, from coordinate 21,193,769 downwards.
TTTTAGAAGATGAAACTAGTAGATATTATTTATGATGGTTTAGACTACTCGACCAAAGCCATGATCGAGTCTATGTGCGCTGATGAGATCACTAGTAAAAATGGCGATGATGTTTTTACCTTCTTAGGAGTTGTTGCTGAAAAATCCCAACAATGGGATCCATGTGTTGAAACCCCTAAAAGACTCTTGGTTAATAGAAGTAGCACCCAATGTGGTAGATACGAGTTTTGCGTCAGATGCTAAGTTTGCTGCTTTGTCTAGAAGGTTAGAAGCTTTGGAATTGAATCAGTCTAAACATAGGTCTCTTGTTGAACCTGATGCTAGGAATAAAGCCTCTCAAGTATCTAGTTGTGGAGTAGAACCCGATAACTCGTTTTGGGAAGGTCAGGTTAGTGAAGAGCAAGCCCGTGTTGTCTATAACAACTCTAGGTTTGAAAACCGTCAGAAGTTTGACCCAGACTCAGAGACCTACAACCCTGGTTGGAGAAACCATCCTAATTTTTCTTGGTATAAGGGACATAATCAAGGTCAGTCTAGTAATTCTCATCCTCCCCCAGGTTTTGGATATACTAAGAACTTTTCAGGTCAAACCCAGTTTCAAAACCCTTTTGAGACTAAAATTACTAGCTTAGAGGAATCTCTTAGTATATTGACAAAAAGCCAAGATATGTTAGCAAAGAGCCAGGAAATGTTAGTAAAGAGCCAGGTTAATTTTCAACAGGAAACCGAACAAAATTTTCAAACTACTAATCAGACTCTTTCTAAGTTAGAACTTCAAGTTAGTCAAATAGCTAAGACTCTAAGTGAAAGAGATAACGGAAGTTTCCCTAGTCAACCACAACCCAATCCTAGAGGAGTTCATCAAATATCTTTAGTTGGTGAGAAATCATCAAATCATGTTAATGCAATAACAACCCTTAAGAGCGGTAAAACGGTAGACAATAAGGTAGTCATGCCTAGTGGACATACTGTAGTTCCACCTTCTACTTCCGAAGAGGAGCCCATAGCTGAGGAAACTGAAACAGTTTCTAAGGAGTCCTAAGAAATTCCTGATAGGACTACCTATGTGCCTAGAGCCTCATATCCACATTTGTTAGCCCCAACAAAGAAGGAGTCGACTTTAAACGAGATAATGGAAAAATTTAAGCAAGTGAACATCAAAATTCCGTTATTAGAAGCAATTAGGCAGATGACCTCTTATGCCAAGTTCCTTAAAGATCTTTGTACACGAAAGCGTAAGTTGAATGTTCATAAGAAAGCCTTTTTAGCTGGTCAAGTAAGTTCAATTCTTCTGAACCAAACCCCCCCTAAGTATAAGGACCCTGGATGCCCACCATATCTTGTGTGATTGGTAATCATGTATTTGATAAGTCATTGCTTGACTTAGTAGCTAGTGTTAACTTACTCCATACCATGTGTATACCCAGCTAGGACTTGGTAAGTTGAAACCGACCAAAATGAAACTTCAATTAGCTGATAGGCCTGTCAAAGTGCCTCGTGGTGTCATAGAAGATGTTCTTATTGAGGTTGATAGGTTCATATACCCAGTGGACTTTGTTGTTCTAGATACCCATCCTGTTCAGGACCCAAGTGCTCAAATACCGATGATTTTAGGTTGCCCATTCTTACCACATCTAATGTTGTCATCAATTGTAGAACCGGAATTATGAACATATCTTTTGGTAATATGACTACTGAGCTAAATGTCTTTAATGTCATTAAGTCTTCTGATAGATGATTTAGAAGTGGTGAACATGATTAGCACTAGTTCCTGATCCTTTAGCCTGCACTATGTTTGATAACCCATTATTTGATGAACCTTTCAGTGCTTCGGAGGAGGTAACCATGATGAATACCTTAGTTGATGAGCCTATGCTAGAGATTTTCTTTGATAATCCATTATATGAGGATGTTGTTCGTTTAGATGAACAATCCCCAAAAGAAGCTTGTATTTGTGATGACTTTATGGACCCTGGAACCTGATGAGTGCCAAATATTGTATATATTTATCCCTTTTTGTTGGCATTTAACTCATCTTTTGTGCAGTAATTCTACATTTTTCCCATATTCTGTATTTTCATTGTTTTCAAGAATAAATATTTTTATTAATTAATTTTGCATTTTTAGGTAATAAATAAAGTTCGGATGAGTCGCGGAGCAAAAGAGCAGAAAAGTAGTGAAAAGCCGGGAGAAATCACGCAAGGAAGCCGCGAAGAATGGTGCGCACAACCTCATTTTCTACACACAAAAACGCCTCCGTTCTCAGCCATCAGATCAGTTCTCAGAAGCATCCGACGGTCGCTCCTTCATAGAGCATCAAAATCTGAAGTCTCTGCCAAGCACCACACAGCGCTGAAATTCCAAGCCTTCAGATTAGATGGTAGTTGAATCCAACGGTCGCTCCCTTGCTGTTCATCAACGTTTGATATCTCCGCCTTACACTACAACACCTAACCCCATCTAGAGCCGTTAACTTCGTTGTATCAAAAAATCTGACGGTCGCTACCAACCTCATCAGGAGGAACCATCCGATCCACCTACCAGCTTCACATCCCACGGCCCATCTCACGAAACATCATCTCTTGATGGACCCGCCTCACACCCTAGCGACCGAGCACCTACACCCCAAACAAACAGACCCTTCTCCCATTCTATCGAACCCATCTCCTCCACCTTACCCTGCTGCAAAACCAGTAAACCACCTCTCCCTGCAACTGTCGCCACCATCATCGCCACCACTCCCTGTCGCCACCAAACACCACCATACCACCTCCGTCATCATCCTACACGTGATTGAAAACTTCCCCCATCATTCTAGCCCTTATTCCCATCAACTCATTACCTAACCTAAACCCTAGGTTATGGGTTGATGGATTAACGTGTGCTAGAGAAGCAATTGATGCATGGAGGTGATACAGGAGAACAAATAGAAGCATGGGTCGACATCAAAATGGAGTGGTTGTGTCAAATTGGGTGAGTAATCACAAACCCTAGCCTACTGTTATTTTGGGAAAATGGGTAGAACCCTAATTGTGTTGTGGACTATAAATAGGAACTATGGGTGTGTTGTAAAAGTATGCTTGGATTAGCCGGCATCCAGGACTTTCATGTCCTGTTAATTTTCAATTTCAGCTCAAACTAATTCCTGTTAATGTGTTCATTGTTAATTTCTGTTAATGTGTTCATTGTTAGTGTTTATCCTGTTGAATGTGCTTCTGTTTAATCATGTGCTCTGTTACATGTGTCCTGTTAACATGTGTTGTTCTTGTTATGTGTTAGAGTCATTGTTAATGTCCTGTTAGTGCCATGTAATGTTTAGTGTTAATTTTGTTATACATGTGAAGTGATGGAATGCTAGGCTAGTTACCTTTGAAGCTTTGAACTGATTGAGTAATGGAAGAAATCAGTGCTCAAAGCAAGCTGATTATCTTGCCATTCCATTTGTATGCTTAGGATGCAATGTGCTTATTGTGCAATGGAAGAAATCAGTGCTTATAGCAAGCTGATTATCTTGCCATTCCATTTTTGTTTGCCTGTTTTCTTGCCTTAGCCTTGCCATTTCAGTTTCACTATCATCCTTGCCCTTGGCCTTAGGCCTTGGTTCATCTTGTTTTGTTCTTTGCTTTTGCCATGTGTTGCCCTGTGTTGCTTCCATGTTTATTTTGTTAGCTATTTTCTTATTACACTGTCTTCACTGTTTTGTTCACTGCCATCTTTTCTTTCTCACTTGCCTTGCACTGCTGCATTGCTTTTCTTCCTTGCTTGTGCTGCTGTCTTCTTGGCCTTGTGCTGTTGTGCACTGCTTGTGCAGCTGCTGCTGCAACCCATCTTCCCTGCAACTCTCCTGTTGCCTTTTACTGCTACCACTTCCCTCTGCCCTGCAGTACTGCTGCTACTACTTGCACTACTTGTGCAGCACTTGTGCTGCTGCTGCTTCCTCCCCAAAGCTCACAGTTCATTCTTAGGAATAAGGCTAAAGCCAACTGAGCCCAAAGCTCACTTCTAAAGCTGAGCCCAATTCAGTTCATTGAAACCAAAGGTTTAAAGCCCAAGGCCCAGTGCAATTCCAAAGGTACAAATCCCAAGGTTTAGTTCATTAAGGCCCAGAAATAGGTTCAGAACAAGAAAAGGCCCAGTTCAGCCCAAGCCTAAGTTTAAGGCCTAAGCCCATTTACACTTCAAAGACCAACTGAGCCCAAACTCAGTTCATTTCATTGTTAAAAACAAACCCATTAGGCCCAATTTACTCAAAGGGTATTCAAAGCCCAACATTAGCAATTTAGGAACCCAAAATAGCTAGAAAACTCCAAAACACACCCAGTCTCTGTGGATCGACCCGTACTTGCACGAGCTACAACTGACGACCGTGCACTTGCGGTATTACTGTAGGCCCGCGTTTCTTCGCTTAATTTTATACATATCTCCGGGCCCACCAAGTTTTTGGCCGGGGATAATTTTTAGGACCTTTTAGAAGCCTACCAGAACCCATCCCATAGATTTTGGTCCATTTGAGGATATTGTTCACCCTAAGTTTGGGTGTAATGATGACTCTAGTGATCGTCATGTATCCCTAATTGAAGTCCCTAACTTGGAACTCGAGCTTTGTGCGTCTAAGATACTACTTGAGTTTCTTCAAACTCTGCTACCCGATCCTCCAGATACTGTCCATGAAGAAACCCAACTCTTAGAGACATGTCATTCGGTTGAACCTGTTTTCCTAGACACTTATATAAATCCCAAAGAGACACCCCAGATAAATCTAGTTGCCTTGATGAAATCCCTAGATCAAGTTATGCTCCGTCAGCTCATTTTTTAAATCCAAGATAGTAGTCTTTCTTTTGTGTCTGCTCTATTTGGTTCTGATGACCCGTAACTATTTCGGATATTGGTATATGACTTTGGAAGGTGAAAATCCTTTTTGAGGTATTTGATGTCCATCTAAAGACTTTAAATTTAGCATTTTATGGGAGGCACCCACGCTCATGCTTACGGTAATATCCTTCCTTATTTATTTTTCCATTCATCAAGTGGTAACAGTTTCTCCTTGTTCATGCTTTTAATTTCATCTTTAGAACATTGAGGACAATGTTAGATTTAAGTTTGGGGGTGGGGAAGAAACTTTTTGTTAGCTTTTAGTTGCGATAAATAAACTCCAGAGCCTAGAAATTTATGCTTATTAAGGTTAACCAATCTAAGTGGATGGGAACATCTTGGTTGTAGGAGTTGAGGAACCAATCTGATTAGATGGAAACATATAAAGAGTCTATTCATAAAAGCACATAGCTCAGATGTTAGAATTAAAAAAAAACATGGTAGTTTCGCCATATCTCGTTGAATCCTAATCCTTATGTTTTTATTTTTTAAGTTATTTGGTGGGGCACAAGATTCAAGTTGTTACCGTTACTAGGGTGAAATAGAGTGATTGAGATACAAAAAAAAAGAGACGGACCATCAGACCAACCGGAATAAATTCAATAAAGTCGACCACTGGTGCCCTTGTATATGCCAGTTGTGTTGACATATAGTTAGGTTTATCGACCACTGGTTCCCTTGTATGCCAGTGTGTTGATATTAGTCAGACCGGTATCTCAGTCCATTAGGATAGGTTCATCTTGGCAGAGGCCTTCATACAGATATGGGAACACCGTTCACTTTAAACCATCGATTTTTTTCTTTTTATCCATCTTCTTAATCTTTCCATGTGATTGGTTGACTCCGGTTATGATGTACAGAAACTATCTGAGTAGAGTTCTGTCACTTATATATGAATTTTAGTATGCTGAGTGCAAACTCGTGTACATCAATTGGAATTTCGCATCAGGGTACTTCCTCCTGTAGTCAATGAGAGTATGCCAACCTAGGAGATTTTTTAGTACCTTCCAAGGTTCTACGTAGATAGCTAGGGTCTGGAGTAAAGGTTTTGTGGGTACACTTCTGGTAAACCCTCCGGAGACAACACTCCGCTGCTAGGGCCACCTAGCGGTTTAACGGCTTGCTGCACGTGCTAAGTGTAGTCATTTTATTTTCTAGATTAGATTTGCTCGAGGACTAGCAAATAATAAGTTTTGGGGTATTTGATAGACACATTCTTGTGTGTAGGTTGTCCTCAATTTCTGTATTGTTGGAACTCGATTCTTGTACTAATTTTGATGTTTTGTGTGTTTGTAGGTGTTTTTGGAGAAATACACTTGTGTGGAAAAAGTTGCTCGAAAAGTGCTATTTGGACCCCCGGAGAAAAGTACTAAAGGTACCCTTATTCTGGATAAGGGGCACCTCAGTTGGGATCCTGCTATTTTCCCCCCCTGTTTGGTTAGGGGGACACCGTCTTCATCATTTCAAAAATCCATTTTTGGCGGGAAAAGCTCACAGGCTATGGCAGATTTAGGATTCGCATTTTGGACAGGAATCAAAGAGACTAAACGGCTGAAACTCTTTGGGATGACGTGATTGGGCTTATCAGGCTTGGTAAAGCCCTTAGGTTCGATCCAGTTTGGCTGGATATTCCGCGAGAACAAAACATGGGAGTTTATTCTCGGAAGAGGTTATCACGGGATGGCACAAGATTTAGACGTGTTTGGAGTGTGCTAAACTGGAGCAGAAACGTGTAGAAGACAAATAATAGTATGTTGGATGGCTACAGACGCGTGAGAAGCTGTAAAAAAGGAAGAAATCCCGTGACTGGCAGTGAAGAATATTATCGAGTAATGAAGATTATCCGGAGTTATTGGCAAGTATTTTTTATTCTCGAGAGTATATAAAGGGTGCTGAGGGTTATTAAAAGGAGGATGCAGAGTTAGGGAGTAGAATAGAGCCGAGAAAACCAGAGTTGCAGAGACGAGTTTTTCTGCTGGTGTAGTGAAGAACACGAAGAACTTTAGACCCAATATAAATTTCGTTTATCAACAGTGACAACGACAACCAATAGAGGGTCGCAACGCTACAGTGTCAGCGACAGTTTCTTAGTACCGTTCTGTAACAGTGTCACTTGTAACAATTATAAGTGTTATGAATCTCTGTTTTCATATATTTTCATCCTTGTAAGCACATTTTGAGCAATGAAATCATACTTTGAGCGTGTTTCCATCATGATGAGCTAGACCCAATCCTTGGGGAGACGGAGGAAGCCATCTTTCTAATGAAAAAGTGGTAATTCTTAATTATTTAATTTGTGCAATTTTCATTTATGATTATTTGCCTATATTGAAAATAGATTTTATGATTTTTGTTAAACAATTGTATTTTCTTTTGATGGAACATGCTTAGCCTAGGGTTTTGATGTCTCATGCTTTGGATTAACATTTGTTGTTTCTAAAAATCTACTTTTGCAAGAGTTGAGAATCAATTTGAACGTGTGGAATTGCATGATTAGTATCACTTTGGAATTGGTAAATAGCGGAATACTAGCCCCAGTCTCTCCATAATTCTCACAACACTTTTTATTCGAGTTTGTTATTTTTATTTATAAAAATTAAGTCTAAAAAAGATGCTTTCACAAGTCTTGAACGAACCATTACTTACCACTTCTACAACCACTGTAAAAACACCATCACCACCCGTATATCGTGTGGAAATCCCACGCGAATCATAGTACTTTGGATGCAACACGATATCCTATTCGTCTATTACAACCCCATACCAGAAGGAAATATTACAGGGCGAATTCATAAACGAAACTTTGAAGGTAACGAATTTTTTATTGTAATAAAGGAACCTCCCATGGAGGAATGGATGAAACATCTTATCAGCTTTTCAGCCTTCGAGGCACCAGACGGTGGAATGAACCACAACGATCCCCTAGTGGTCGCGATGGCCATCACGCTCCCAAAGCATGAGGACGAGGAGGAAAAACCAAAGGAATTACCATGGCCAATGCCTAAAATACTAATTGACGGAGGAAGTTCCGTCGAAATCCTATTCTATGAAACATTCAAACAAATGGGTCTAAGTGACGAGTGTCTAGTGCCATCCAGATATAATATATTTGGATTTAATGGCTCATCAACCCGCCCAAGAGGCGAGGTAACTTTAGAAATACGTGTGTGATAAATCCTAACCCTGACTACATTTTTCGTGGTGGATGTAATTTCACCCTACACTGCCATTGTTGGGAGATCTTGGGTTCATGGAATTAAAGGAGTCGCCTCAACTTATCATCAGAGACTAAGGTTCCCAACACCCAATGGGATCCCAGAGATCATCGGGGACTTAGGCGAGGCAAAATATTGTTACAAGATGGACGTACAAAATGGGGAGAATAGAGTTAATTACCCAAAGGGGAAGAAGAAAAGAGCCAAGAATGCTAAGAGCCGAGAAGAAATCGATACTTACATAGCATAGACAAATGAAGCAAGGCGCTCGGGCGATGTGTCAGTCCCAACCTCGGACATACCCATGGAGCCCTTATAGCAATTACAGATCCTCTCCGATATTGGAGAGCTTAAGTCAAACTTCTCGGCCTTGGAACCTGAAAAAGTGGTGGTACAACAACCTCACCCAATATTTCGCTTAACAATCTGTATGGACTAACTCCAATATATTTTCAAGATAATAAACTAGACTCAATCTTAATAAAATATATCAAAGAGTTATATCTCTCTTTCTCGATTCAATACTTACTCAAGCAAATAGAAATCTGCGAGTCTAATTGAATACAAGAGAAATTGCTTGAACGGTACCAAAGACCAATGTTCAAGTATCAATCAATGTAAATCAACAACCAAAGTTTGGATATTCTAATTGATTGATTCAAATGCACAACATGTGATATTTCAATTATATAACAAAATATAACGCGGAAAATAAATAACATATACAACAGAAGTTTTGTTAACGAGGAAACCGCAAATGTAGAAAAACCCCGGGACCTAGTCCAGATTGAACACACACTGTATTAAGCCGCTACAGACACTAGCCTAATAAAAACTAACTTCGGTCTGGATTGTAGTTGAACCCCAATCAATCCCACACTGATCCAAGGTACAATTGCGCTCCTTACGTCTCTGATCCCAGCAGGATACTACATACTTGATTCCCTTAGATGATCTCACCCACAACTAAGAGTTTCTACGACCCAAAGTCGAAGACTTTAATAAACAAATCTGTATCACACAGAAAAGTCTACGGTAATAGATAAATCTGTCTCCCATAGAAATACCTACGAGTTTTGTTACGTCTTTTGATAAATCAAGGTGAACAAGAACCAATTGATAAACCATACTTATGTTCCCGAAGAACATCTCAGTATTATCAATCACCTCACAATAATCTTAATCGACGCGTCGAAAGAAGATATTGTGGAATCACAAACGATGAAACGAATATGTTTGTGATTACTTTTATATCTTGCCTATCGGAGATATCAATCTCAATCCAATCGTTACGATTGTACTCAACACGATAAAGTCAACAAGATCAGATCACACAACTACAAGAAAGTAGTATCAGTATGGCTTCAAAATCCCAATGAAGTCTTCAAGTCGTTAACCTACAGGGTCTCGAAGAAACCTAAGGTTAAAGGATAATCGACTCTCGCTGATACAACTAATATCACACAGGAGGTTTGGGGATTAGGTTTCCTAGTTGCTAGAGTTCTCCCTTATACACTATTTCAAATAAGGGTTTGCAATCAATGTTAGCTTAGTAACAAAGCATTCAATATTCACCGTTAGATGAAAACCTCATTAAATTCAAGCTAATATCTTTCAACCGTTAGATCGAAAACTTAGCTTGTTACACACAAATGAAATGCACGATTTTAGGTTTGTGTAACCGTACCCAAACATGTACATTTGTTGGTTCAACAATATTTAACCAAATGGTTATCCATATGAGCACTTTCATATCAACCATATTCTTCTTTACCATAACTAGTTCAAATGACTCAAATGAACTAGTTAAACAGTTTGTCAATTGCTTAGATCGTATAGAAATATACAAGACACAATCGAAGAAAAAACGATTTGATTCACTCGAATAGATTCATGAACTTTATAGCCACGGTTTGAAAACTTGCATTCCTTCGTTTAAATAAGTATAAGTTCACGAATAATCGTTTTTAGAAATAACCAACTTAAGTACGCGGACTTAAGTACTCGGAATAAGTTTGTAAAAGGTTTACAAACTCCAACATATTTTCTCGGGAAGAGAACATCCGACAGTTCGTGAACTGGGTTCGCGGACTCTGTTCCGGTTTTCCTGATCAGCAAAGTACACATACTTTGGTTCAAGGAACAAGGACTTATACATATATGTGTTACCACACAATGCTTATATACTTATATAATCTAAACTCTCATTTCAATCATTGAAACATTCCTATAGGACGTTATATAGTCGTTATTCACAAACCATTTTTCGTCAAAGCCATTTTCAAGTGATTGACACTTAAAATGACTTTCGTCACTAGTAAAGATGAAATTGGCCGAAGCGAAGATAGGCGAGATAAACTCGGCTCGAAATAACAAATGTGTATAATCAAAGTCTATATAGCAAAACGACTTTTATCTCAAGATAGGAGATAGAGTAGATAGACTTTTGAGTGATAGATAAGTTCAAGTCTCCACATACCTTTTAGTCGATGAAGTTTCACCAGTTCCTTGAGTAGTTCTTCGTCTTGTATGATGATCGCCATGGAGTTCTTGAGCTCAACTAAATTTTCTATCCTAGTCCGAGACTTAGCTATAGTAGACTAGAAATCAAGACTTATAGTTTTGATCACTAAAATTGAAAAACATGCTTGAGATAGCAACGCATGCGAGTTCGACCGAGAAGTGCTCTAACAATCTCCCCATTTTCCAATTTTAGTGACAAAACTATTAATACATATGGAATACAAAAATAAATAAATAAAATTTTGTAGCTCGTATTCCACATGCCTAATCTTCAACATTACTCGAAATCTTCATCACTTCCAAGTACTCCAATGATTCCAAAGGTTGTAAGTTTAGCATCATCGTTGTTGAAAATTCGTAGCTATAATAATGAAAAAACAAGAATTCTCAATCATTGTTATACAGTGTCATAGTATTATTATACAACATCAAAGTTCAATTGTATCACAACTTCGACAACAATACTATGGTGATATGTATCACTCCCCTTTAGTCAATACTCCACCTCACATGGAAACCACTCCCCCTTACATAATGATCCGAAAACTATATGTATTTGTAGTGCGAACTACACATTAATTCTCCCCCTTTTTGTCAATAAAATTGGCAAAGGTACGAAAACGGGATCCTAATGAAATTTCCAAAGAGACATTTCATGACCAAAAGCAAGCAGATATCAACTAATTTAGATGCAATCAAAAGCCGAAGATAAATTATTTCATCAAAGAGTTTATAAAGATACAAGATAACTCTTATAATATTCCACAGCCGCACTCCCCACAAAGATTTGGCAATTAGGCACAAGTTCAATTAAGAACTCTCCCCCATAATATGTCATTCCTGAAAGAAAAACAAGAGCGACCTTAATTTCAAGAGAAAAGAAGGATTTCTTTGGACATAAAAAATCACATACGTATATGAATTTGAATCCAAATAATACTCAATTAAATTAACCACAAGAGACCCCATGATTAATCTAATCGGAAATGCTCAACATAAGAAAACTTACGGAGCCGCACAGTATATACATAAAATATGGATCAGGGAAGATCAATACTGCGGTATAGACAAGGATTCATTATATTTTCCATCACCATTTGCACAATGGCATACAATAGACTAATCCTTGCAAAAAAAAATTTCATCCTATCTTCCATCAATAATGACATAATAGGCTTCAAACTTTTGTAATGTCAAAAGTTCATTCATTCTTTTATCAATACATGCATATCGACATAAGAAAGACTTAACTTTTGACAAGGTATGGGACAATCATAGTTCACGGACGCAAACACATATATCCCATAACAAATTGCAATATATAAAACGATAAAGATTAATACTGCAAAAATCATCTTCCAAACAATTTTAGAATTTAAATAAATAAACCTAAAAACATGAAGATGAAAACGTTGGACATAGCCATGTGTAATCACAATAATGTCCATTCCAAACTCTAGTTATTCTTCTAAACAAAAAAAGAATAAAATTCTCATAAGAAGATTTACTATACACTAAGAACTTTGAAGAATTCTTTATCGTCCCCGAACTCCTTGTCGTCAGCAGCCATTGGGACATAAGGTTCATGAACATAGGAGTTAATATCAATAAACCTTCTTGACTGATGTCGAACCAGGGACTTCTGAATCTTATAAGTCTTGAACACAAAAGCCTTTATTTGTTGAATCTCCTTACGCATCTCCGTCAATACTTCAAGAACATCAAAAAACTTCCGAGAATTTGAAGGAACAACTCTTGGCTTCCTCACATTCCTTCTTTTTATTTTCAATGTCGGAGATAACAGAGATTTTTCTTTTTCCTTCATGATTGATGGCTTGACAATCATATTAACATCTTTTCCATCAGAAGACATGATGCTTGGAGTATCCATAAACGTATGGGTTTGTGAGAGGAAATCACAATCTCAACAAGTAGTCTTAAGATAAAAGAAGTTTCAGGGAAGAAAAAAGGAATGTAGGGTTACGCGACCTTTTTAACAGGTTCGTGCACGCACAACTCTGAACCCTAGAGAGAGTGAATTTTCGAGAATAACCCTCCTTTTATTGAATTCCAAAAACACTAAGAAAAGAAGAGAACAAACTTCTCCTAAATCCTGAGAGGTACACAATCTTGTCTCTTTAGATCAGGCACATGAGAAAAGATTTACAAATCAACACAATCAAGTTGTGTTGTGGTGAACAAAAATTTGTCCACTATGTTCCTCTTGAGAGGAATCCACATACCTCTGTCTATCAAAATGATTTGACCATACTTTCTTCTCTAATGATATTGTTTTTTTCTTGGAAACTAACTTCTTAGACGAAGATAAAATCTTACATACATCAGCGGTTTTCTGAGTGAGTTTAAGCTTGTTTTCTAATCGATTTTCTCTTCGTTGAAGTTTGTTGACATGCCCCAATTTGTGTTTGTACTTGTAACACTTTGATAGTTCATGAACATTGAGTGAACAATATGAGCACGTCAATCTTGGATATAATTCATGCATCTGAGATGTGCAAGCTGCTAGACACATAGTAGAACCTGAAACATTATACACAGAGTTTCCAATAGAAAGGTCAATTTCATCTTCCAGATTGGTTGAGATTTCTTCTAGAAGAATATCAAGATTGATGTATGTATTGCGACAGTTATCCAAATCAATGTTTTCACAAAGAAGTGAAACACTTGATTTTTCATCTTCATTATAATCATAATTGTCAGACATTTCATCAAGAGTTGCAACAAGACCTTTGTTCCCAGTGTATTTCTTTCGATTTGGACACTCATTTGCAAAATGACCAAAACCTTTACACTTAAAGCACTGATGCATATCCTCGTCACCAGTTTCATCATTATCCCTATTTTTAGGAGGAAAACGATTATGAGGTTTATCTGACGACTTGGATTTATCTCTGGAAAACCGTTTACTTCTCTTCAAAAGAAGATCCCTAAACTTTATTGTGATCAACGAGACTGACTTGTCAAGATATCCATATGATGAACCATCCTCAGAAAGATTATCTTCAGAGATATAAACACTTTTACTTTTATTAAGTAATTTAGTGTTCTTTAGTGCTCTGAAAGCAACATCCTTGCTAGACTTGGACGTATGCTCATGATCAAAGATCTTTAGCTTCCCAACCAGAGTATTTCTGGAAAGAGTTGCGAGATTATTTCCTTTAACGATGGCATGCTTCTTAAAATCGTATCTAGATGGCAATGATCTGAGAATTTTCATCACAATGTCCTTTTCAGGAATAGTCTTACCCAATCCAAAAGATGCATTAACAATTTCAGACACTTTGTGATTAAACTCATCAAATGTTTCTTCATCTGCCATACGAAGGTTTTCCCAATCAGAACTTAGGTTTTGAAGCCTAGATTCTTTATCATTGGTATTTCCTTCAAATACGGTTTCTAAGATATCCCAAGCTTCCTTAGACTTTGTGCACATAGTCACATGGTGCTGAAGATCTGGGGTAATGGCATGTAAGATATCATTCAATCTGTCAGAATTTTGCTTTGCAGCAAGAACTTCTTCTGGAGTATATCTACCAATATCCTTCGGCATAGTTACATCGCCTTATGTATTAACCGGAGGTTCATATCCATTAATAACTCTTACCCATGTTTGAAAATCACGAGCTTGAAGAAAAGCACGCATATAAATTTCCACCATAGGCAGTTCGATCCATCAAAGACTGGCGGTACATTTATGGAGATAGAATTCCTGTCCATAAAGTCAGATCGCTACAAACACATACTTGTAAGGTCTTTAAACGTGTTTGCATGCTCTGATACCAATTGAAAAAGTGGGGGTACAACAACCTCACCCAATATTTTGCTTAGAAATCTGTATGGACTAACTCCAATATATTTTCAAGATAATCAACTAGACTCAATCTTAATAAAACATATCAAAGAGTTACATCTCTCTTTCTCGATTCAATACTTACTCAAGCAAATATAAATCTGCGAGTCTAATTGAATACAAGAGAAATTGCTTGAACGGTACCAAAGACCAATGTTCAAGTATCAATCAATGTAAATCAACAACCAAAGGTTGGATATTCTAATTGATTGATTCAAATGCACAACCTGTGATATTTCAATTATATAACAAAATATAATGCGGAAAAGAAATAACATAGACACCAGAAGATTTGTTAACAAGGAAACCGCAAATGCAGAAAAACCCCGGGACTTAGTCCAGATTGAACACACACTGTATTAAGCAGCTACAGATACTAGCCTACTAAAAACTAACTTCGGTCTGGACTGTAATTGAACCCTAATAAATCTCACACTGATCCAAGGTACAGTTGCGCTCCTTACGTATCTGATCTCAGCAGGATACTAAGCACTTGATTCCCTTAGATGATCTCACCCACAACTAATAGTGGCTACGACCCAAAGTCGAAGACTTTAATAAAAAAAATTGTATCACACAGAAAAGTCTACGGTAATAGATAAATATGTCTCCCACAGAAATACCTACGAGTTTTGTTCCGTCTTTTGATAAATCAAGGTGAACAAGAACCAATTGATAAACCAGACTTATGTTCCCGAAGAACAGCTCAGTATTATCAATCACCTCACAATAATCTTAATCGACGCGGTGAAAGAAGATATTGTGGAATCACAAACGATGAGACGAAGATGTTTGTGATTACTTTTATATCTTGCCTATCGGAGATATAAATCTCAATCCAGTCGTTACGGTTGTACTCAACACGATAGAATCAGCAAGATCAGATCACACAACTACAGGAAAGTAGTATCGGCCTGGCTTCACAATCCCAATGAAGTCTTCAAGTCGTTAACCTACAAGTCTCGAAGAAACCTAAGTTTAAAGGAGAATCGACTCTAGATAATACAACTAGTATCACACAGGAGGTGTGGGATTAGGTTTCCTAGTTGCTAGAGTTATCCCTTATATAGTCTTTAAAATCAGGGTTTTCAATCAATGTTAGCTTAGTAACAAAGCATTCAATATTCACCGTTAGATGAAAACCTGATTAGATTCAAGCTAATATCTTTCAACCGTTAGATCGAAAACTTAGCTTGTTACACACAAAAGCAATGCACGATTTTAGTTTTGTGTAACCGTACCCAAACATGTACATTTGTTGGTTCAACAATAGTTAACCAAATGGTTATCCATATGAGCACTTTCATATCAACCATATTCTTCTTTACCATAACTAGTTCAAATAACTCAAATGAACTAGTTAGACAGTTGTTCAATTGCTTAGATCTTATAGTAATATACAAGACACAATCAACGCAAAAAATATTTGATTGACTCGAATCGATTCATGAACTTTATAGCCACGGTTTGCAAATGTATGGGCTGTCGTAGGCTCAAAAAATTAATAAATATATTTCCCACTAATTAACTGGTAATATAGTGGTAGTAAGAGATCGTTCCTACAGAGAGCTATGTAATTGATAGGTTTTTTTGTATTAGCAAGATAAAGTAAATAACAAAGGTGGTTTTGTTTGTAAGATAAACATAAATACAATAAGAAGAGAAGGATGATCAAGGAATCCTTCGCCGTTACCAAGCATTAACAGGATTAGAATACTTATCTATCGTTCGTAAGAACCATTCATCACCAACCATAGAATAACAGCTAGAGCAGTGTTATCCCCCGAAGATCCTTGTGTAACTTGACACCAAAGCGCTCGCATATAGGGTTTTATCCAACTGAATCACCAAGTAGTAGTGCACTCAAGGTGTAACCCAATCAGAAGCTTTAAGTTATGTGAACTTAGGTTAATCCTAGCAGTTAGACTCTTAGCGCAAGGTCCACTTACTAGTGTTGTCTTCACACATGATTGCTCCATAGAATCCCTCTACGAGGTCTCACGTTCTCTACTTGTGTAAGGGTTATTCAAAAATTACACGGATATCTTAACCCATTACTAGCAATAGAATGATCAATAGATTAATCTAGCGTGCACTCCAAACAATCTAATAAATCAATCATAAACCCTATAAATAATGAAAACAAACGATGATGATAAAAACTCTCAATAGATTTGTATTATTAATAAAGCTTCACGCTTAGAACATTGAATTCATCCTTAATCAACAACGGATTTAGCTACTCATATTACAAATAAGATAAATGATGGTGGTTTCCCCCTAAAGGGGTAAACCCTAGGTTTTGATGTAGAACTTGTGATATGAGATCGATGATTGAACTTCTTTTACACAACCTAATACCTTTTTTTAGGTTCACATTGTTTGGTCTCCAAGTATTTAGTTCGGTTCAAGAACCCGACCCGAAAACACGACATAACGAAACCAAACGTGCCCTTAGGTCTTCCAAGGTGTGAATACACATTTCCCATTTGCTAAGTGCGCGAAACCAGTCCGCAAACTTCAAAATCCATCAGAAATTTTCGGAATTAAGTTTGCGAACCTAGTTCGCTGACTTCACTGTCTTCGGTATTTGATGAAAACTGTTTTGAACACAACTTCTTCATACAAACTCGGAATGACCTCATTATTTTTGAATTATTTTTATCTTTCAATTATATTAAATATGGTGATGATAAATCCTTAATTTGAATGAGTTAAGATTGGTCTTTGTCCTGAGTCTTGATTTTGAGGGTTTTGCTCCTTTTCGTCGCACTTCTTCCACTTCTCTTGGACTTGAGCACTTGGATTCTTGGAATACTTCTATTCTTAGCTATTTTCAGCACTTTGTAGCTCCTTTTTGGATGATTCACCTATTAGAGGCAAATAAGAGAAAACAAGAGCAGTAATACGAAAATATGCAAGAATAATAGCTAAAGCAAGTATGGAATGGACACTAAAATCATATGAATTATGCACTTATCAAATTCCCCCACACTTAGATTTTTCTAGTCCTCGAGTAAACCAAATAAAACTAATCCTAAATATAACAACTTCATCTCATTGAGGATACGGTTAATCTTAGCATGAATAACAGGCCTTTAAACCTCTAGGTGTCCCTAGTGGACGAGTTATAGTCTCGTGAGGGCTTACAAGAACCCACAAAACCTACTCCAATTTCTCGCTTTGGAATAACTACTAAGGATAGACACAAATTAGTAAGCCAAATAATTAGCTTGCATAAGTTCTTTAGCCACAAACATCCCACATACATTTCAATCCGCACACACAAGCAATTACTTACTTATGACATTCAACCTGATTGCAAAACTCTAGTAAGATAGTCATCGTACTTGTTGCAACTTTTGTCACAATACTCGCATACTGAAATCACATGGATAGATAAGAAAATGGAAATAGAAAAGTGAAGTGTGTAAATGTGGACTTAAGTGAAAGATGTTACCCACAATACTTGTATGAATGTCGTCAAAGGATATTTATTTATAACACAATAGTTGAGAGAATCACCCATTTAACTCGACCACATGATTAGATACTCTAAGTGCATGTTCCTTTTCAGCAAGTATGTGATAGTTGCCTTGGATCCTGTGTTCCATGCTTGCTTAGGCGACAGAGACGGGGACAACGTTTCACACATACTGCTATCGAAGTGTCAAGAACCTCATCAATAGTCATTCTAACTTGCTATATAATGATGATATGGTTTTTGTTTTCATCGACTATAATTAGTCCGAAATTCCGGACCTATCATTTATTAGTTGTCGATAAATGAAGAGGAGCCTAATTTATTTATTTATTTATTTTTATTTATTTTTCTATTTTTTTTCCGGCTCACTATTTATGAGTGTAAGACAATAGTCTTATGGAGCTTTTAAATAACTCAACCAATGATTACCTTGCTACAACATCCATGGCAGTATCAGGATTCCAGCAAATCACTTTAGAGAAACATATAACTGCAAAAATAAAAAGAAAGTGATTCAGTAATGATTAATTGCGAGAATAAATCTTTCAAACGACTACCATAGCTTAGTTTCTCATTCAATTATGAACGTATATATTTAAGGATTGAAATAAATGGAACTTAATCTATAGCCGTAAAAACTGTTTCAACCTTAAAAAGGTTTAGAGTGTCATTCTAAATAGCTCAAAATTAACTCCAAAAGATGTAGTCTTAAGTATGCAAGAAATCAAAGAGTATGATTATTTTTTATTTATTTTTTATGCAATCCAAATATGCTTAACTACTCCCCCACACTTAAACTCAACATTGTCCTCAATGTTCAAAACCGAAAATTCTGATTTCTGACATAACAACCCTGAAAAACTCAAAACCTGTATAAGTGGGTAGGGAACTAGGAAAAACATCCTAAACCAAAGTTGTTTGCCTATGTCTTTTCTATGACGTTTAAACATTTCACAGTGTTTCTATAAATGGTCTGACTTTTATGTCCTCCGGACTGACTGACATGCAATCTGAAAAAGTTCTGGAAAAATTCCGAAACTCAAATGTCCAGGCCTATCGCTCCAACTTATCAAACTCCGAATTCAAATTTTCTTTTGGAAAATAAAGGTATGTATGTTCTATTTAAAAGTTGGGGTCAACCACTCAAATAGGACTTCGTATGAAGTCTCAAGATCAAATTTGGTGACAAGTGCGCAGTCAGAATTTTCTGACGAGAATTTGTCCAAACTTTCATTATAGATACAGGACTTTGTAAAATCTAAGATGGGAATGAAATATATGATATGAAAAACTAAGAAAACTAAAAAAAAGAGGAGAGAGATACAAAACCTATGGGTTTCCTCCCATTAAGCGCTTGGTTTAACATCGTCAGCCCGACGTTATTGTTATCGTCCGTACACCAGTAATCTGAAAATTTGGTAATCCTTCCAAATAACAATCTGCAATTCAAATAACAGCTTCAAAAAAACATTAGCACAAGAAATAAATATCGAAGCTATCAATTTATTGAAGTTTCTCCCACACTTAGTCCTTTCTACACTCGGAAGTTGATAGAGAACATAGAATTCGGGAACTTCAATAGGTTCCTCAGCTTGGTGAACCTGCACAATACTCGAATCAAACACATCAAGTGGTGGATACTTAGAAGCAAAATAATCCGTTAAAATTTTTGAAGCACACAACTCCAATCCTATGTGAGGTATTTTCTTAAAAATTAGGTTAACAACTCTTTGAGAATCTAGTTTAATTGGATGGAAAGGATCAATAGATAAAGAATTAAGCAAAAGACTAGATAAACCTTGTTTCGGATCCTCATTAGTAATTAACAGTGAATTATTTACCTCAAGTATATCGTGGTCCTCTATCAAACTATGTTGTCTAGCTCAATTGGGTCTTTCACGTAATTGATCAATTTGGTTTCATTCTCAATCTCCATTTCTTCAATCTCGTCATCGGATTCGGAATCTTCCCCTAAAAATTCTAGTTCATTGGTGAAAATACTAGGGTCTTCCATATGAGTCTCCGACGAAAATAAAATCGGGTCTACTTCTTGCAAATCAACCGGCCTAAAAACATTGTAATATGGATGTTCATTGTAACGTTGATATGCATTCGAGTATGTCACACCATTCATAACAATGGTTCAGTCATACCAAGGCTCCTCATTTTGGATAGGCGAATGATCATTATTAAGATCCGGAGCTGGAATAACTTCATCACTATTACACGGACTTTACAAAGGTTGCTCATATTTCTCCATTTCCTCCTTAAGTTGATTCATGTATCTCCTTAAGTTTTTAATAACCTCTTGAAGTTCTTGGAGTGATTGATCAAAACTTTGTTGACGTTGCTCTAGTCCTTCATAATAATTGTCTATTTGCACACGAAGATCTTCCATCTTGGTACACATTTGTTTTGCAACACTTGGAGAAATAGGATTAGAAGCATAACTATCCTCCTATCCTTGTGATTATTCACTTACATGCCCGTCATAAGGTTGTTGACATGTATGAAAATATCCATAAGGTTCCGTGGGATAATGATCTTAACCAAAAGATTGGTTTTGATTATACCCATAGGATGGTTGGTAGTTGTCATACGAATGAGATTGAAAACCATATTGATTACCACTATTATATGATTGATCTTGTGCTCCGTAAATGTTATTTCCGTAAGGAAACATGACGACTCACAAGAAATAGAAAATCAAAACAAAAAAAATAAAAACAAGCTAAACAAATAACAAATCAATTAGCAACTGCTCCCCGGCATCGGCGCCAAAATTTGTATGGGATGTCGTAGGCTCAAAAATTAGTAAATATATTTTCCACTAATTAACTGGTAATATAGTGGTAGTAAGAGATCGTTCCCACAGAAAGCTGTGTAATTGATAGGTTATTTGTATTAGAAAGATAAAGTAAATAACAAAGGGGGTTTTGGTTGTAAGATAAATATAAAGACACTAAGAAGAAAGGGATGATCAAGGAATCCTTCGCCGTTACCAAGCGTTAACAGGATTAGAATACTTATCTATCGTTCATAAGAACCATTCATCACCAACCATAGAATAACAGCTAGAGCAGTGTTATCCCAAAATATCCTTGTGTAACTTGACCCTGAAGTGCTCGCATATCAAGTTTTATCCAACTGAACCACCAAGTAGCAGCGCACTCAAGGTGTAACCCAATCAGAAGCCTTAAGTTATGTGAACTTAGGTTAATCCTAGCAGTTAGATTCTTAGCTCAAGGTCCACTTACTAGTGTTGTCTTCACACATGATTGCTCCATAGAATCCCTCTACAAGGTCTCACGTTCTCTACTTGTGTAAGGGTTATTCAATAATTACACGGATATCCGATCCCACTGCTAGTAATAGAATGATCAATAGATTAATCTAGCGTGCAATCCAAACAATCTAATAAATCAATCATAAACCTTAGAAATAATGAAAACAAATGATGATGATAAAAACTCTCAATAGGTTTGTATTACTAATAAAGCTTCACGCTTAGAATATTGAATTCATCCTTAATCAACAAAGGATTTAGATACTCATATTACAAATAAGATGAATGATGGTGGTTTCCCCCTAAAGGGGTAAACCCTAGGTTTTGATGTAGAACTTGTGATATGAGATCGATTATTGAACTTCTTTTACATAGCCTAATACCTTTTTATAGGTTTACATTGCTTGGTCTCCAAGTATTTAGTTTGGTTCAAGAACCCGAACCGAAAACACGACATAACGAAACCAAACATGCCCTTAGGTCTTCCAAGGTGTGAATACACGTTTCTCATTTGCTAAGTGCGCGAACCCAGTCCCCGAACTTCAAAATCCAGCATAAATTTTCGGAATTAAGTCTGCGAACCCGGTATGCGAACTTAGTTCGCAGACTTCACTGTCTTCGGTATTTGATGAAAACTGTTTTGGCCACAACTTCTTCATTCGAACTCGGAATGACCTCATTCTTTTTGCATTATTTTTAAATTTAAATTATATTCAAGATAGTGATGATAAATCCTTAATTTGAATGAGTTAAGATCGGTCTTTTGCCTGAGTCTTGATTTTGAGCGTTTTGCTCCTTTTCGTCGCGCTTCTTCCACTTCTCTTGGACTTGGGCACTTGGATTCTTGGAATACTTATATTCTTAGATATTTTCAACACTTTGTTGCTCCTTTTTGGATGATTCACCTAATAGAGGCAAATAAGAGAAAACAAGAGTAATAATACGAAAATATGCAAGAATAATAGCTAAAGCAAGTACGGAATGGACACTAAAATCATATGAATTATGCACTTATCAACAAGCTTGAATTCCTTAGTTTATATATGTATAAGTTAAAGAATAATCTTTTTTAGAAATAACCATCTTAAGTACGCGGACTTAAGTACCCGGAATAAGTTTGTAAAAGGTTTACAAACTACAACAGATTTTCTCGGGAAGAGAACCTCCGACAGTTCGCGGACTGGGTTCGCGGACTCTGTTCTGGTTTTCCTGATCATCAAAGTATGCATACTTTGGTTCAAGGAATAAGGACTTATACATATATGTGTTACCACACAATGTTTATGTCCAACAACGGTTATATAATCTAAACTCTCATTTCAATCATTGAAACATTCTTAGAGGACGTTATATAGTTGTTATTCACAAAATTTCGTCAAATCCATTTTCAGGAAAAACTCTCTAACTAGTTCATTTGAGTCATTTGAACTAGTTATGGTGAAGAAGAATATGGTTTATATGAAAGTGCTCATATGGCTAAACATTTGGTTAACTATTGTTGAACCAACAAATGTACATGTTTGGGTACGGTTACACAAACCTAAAATCGTGCATTTCATTTGTGTGTAACAAGCTAAGTTTTCGATCCAACGGTTGAAAGATATTAGCTCGAATCTAATCAGGTTTTCATCTAACGGTGAATATTGAATGCTTTGTTACCAAGCTAACATTGATTGCAAACCCTGATTTGAAAGACTATATAACGGAGAACTATAACAACTGGGAAACCTAATCCCCACACCTCCTGTGTGATACTAGTTGTATTATCTAGAGTCGATTCTCTATTAACCTTAGGTTTCTTCTTGAAAACCAGGTTAACAACTTAAAGACTTCATTGGCATTATGAAGCCAGACCGATACTACTTTCTCGTAGTTGTGTGACCTGATCTTGCATATTTTATCGTACGAGTACAATCGCAAAGATTGGCTTGAGATTAATATCTCCGATAGGCGGGATATAAAATTAATCACAAACATCTTCGTCTCATCGTTTGTGATTCCACAATATCTTCTTTCGCCGCATCGATTAAGATTATTGTGAAGTGATTGATAATACTGAGTTGTTCTTCGGGAATATAATTTTGGTTTATCAATTGGTTCCTGTTCACCTTGATTTATCAAAAGACGGAACAAAACTCGTAGGTATTTCTGTGGGAGACAGATTTATCTATTACCGTAGACTTTTCTGTGTGATACAGATTTGTTTATTAAAGTCTTCGACTTTGGGTCGTAGCAACTCTTAGTTGTGGGTGAGATCAGCTATGGGAATCAAGTGCGTAGTATCCTGCTGGGATCAGAGACGTAAGGAGTATAACTGTACTTTGGATCAGTATGAGATTGATTGGGTTTCAACTACAGTCCATACCGAAGTTAGTTTGTAGTAGGATAGTGTCTGTAGCGGCTTAATACAATGTGTGTTCAATATGGACTAGGTCCCGGGGTTTTTCTGCATTTGCGGTTACCTCGTTAACAAAATTATGGTTTCTGTGTTATTTCTTTTCCACATTATATTTTATTATATAATTGAAATATCACAGGTTGTGCATTGGTTCAATCAATTAGAATATCCAACCTATGGTTGTTGATTGATTGATACTTGGATATTGGTCTTTGGTACCATCCAAGTTATCTCTCTTATATTTAATCGGACTCGCAGATTTCTATTTGCTTGAGTAAGGATTAAATCGAGATATTATAACTCTTTGATATACTTTATTAAGATTGAGTCTAGTTGATTCTCTTGAAAGTATATTGGAGTTATTCCTTACAGATTGCTAAGCGAAATATTAGGTGTGGTTGTTGTACCCCCGCTTTTTCAACTGGGATCAGAGCAGGAAAACACGTTTAAAGACCTTACAAGTCTGTGTTTGTACCAATCTGACTCTATGGACAGAAATATCTCCATAAACGTACCACCATTCTTTGATGGTTCAAACTACCCATGATGGAAAGCTGCTATGCGTGCTTTTCTTCAAGCTCGTGATTTTCGAACATGGGTACGTGTTGTTAATGTCTATGATCCTCCGCTTAATACAGAAGGAGATGTATATGTACATAAGGATGTTGGTATATATAGTCCAAAAGAAATCCTTGCTGCAAAGAAAAATTTTGACGGGTTTGAATGCTATCATTCATGCCATTATTCCAGATCTTCAGCAATATGTGTCTACCTGCACTAAGTCTAAAGATGCCTGGGATATGTTATAAACTATATTTGAAGACAATAAATACATTTCTAAGAAGCATACCATCGATGGAGGAAATAACCTCGACACCCTCTCCAAAAATACTCCTTTTGGAAAGGTAAAAATTCTTGATCAAAATTTTTTTCAAACATTTGAATTCAATGTTGTTTCCAACACAAGTGAAGCCTCTAACTTGTCTTGGGCTGATGAATGTTGTTCAAATAATTGTTGGTTTGATAAACCACTGATAACAGAAAGTATCAAAGAGTTTGTAAAAAGAAGCATTAGATGTGATAAACGTCTTTTGTCTGCATTTGCTTCTGATGATTCAATAGAAGAAAAATCATTAAATGTCAACATCTCGGACACGTATGATGGATGTGATGAACCCTCAACTACAGAAACATCCTCATACTCAAGTCCTGATTCAAAATTTGAGTCTGACATATAGATTTTTGAATTCTTGAATAGAGAGGTTCTTCAAGAAAATCTTCAATTAAAAGCTTCATTGAAGAAACTGGAATCATCAATCCAGGTGAAAACTCTTGAGATAGATTATCTTAATGATAAACTCACCAGAACCATTGCTCTAAAGGAAAAAGAGATTAACATTCTTAAAGATGATCTACAAAGATTATCTGGAAGTTCTGACAAAATTTCAGCAATGTTATTCGGTCAAAAATCCTTTGGAAACAAAAATGATTTAGGATTTAAAAGAAAACCTGCAGGCATTGTCAATCCCCTTGTTTCTATTAAACATGGAAAAATAAAGGACGATAGTTGTGATAAACAGAAGGCAATTCAACAAAACAAATAATCCTTGATGTGTTCGTTTTGTGGAAATGCAAATCGTTTTCAAAGCACGTGTTGGAGGTTCAAGAGGAACAACAAAAGAATTGCAAAACTGCAAAAAAACATGCAAAAGATGAATCTAGATAACATACTTGGTTCTCCTAAAACCAGTGCTTCCAGAATCAGAAGAGGTATGAAATCTGTTTATACAACCAACATTGATAATCCACTATGTGGTAAAAGAGGGGAGCGTTTGGCTCTCGACGTCACTATCTAATACCAATGACTTTTGCATCCTCATCTTTAACTTGAGAGAATGAGGTTTGCATCTATGTGGCTCAAGTGGTGTATTTATAAGTTGTTCTTATCTTTGTTAAGAAAATATTTCCTAATATTTTAGATATTGAATCATTAAATCATGGAAGACTTGTTCTTCATTCTTCTAAGGTTTACACGTTCATATGTCTATTCTCAAAATTGTTTGTAGACTTCCTTTTCCCTGAATAGATACAATTGCATGGCTCCTGTAACTAGAGGCACCACAAGCAGGGATGCAGTTGAAGCAGTTAACGTGTATCTATGTAAAGGAATCTCTTCCTCAAGGGTGAAGAAAGTGAAGGATACAAATAGTGGGGAAGGTTCTTCCTCTAACTACCTATTATCTGTTTATCAGCTTGATAATAACTTCAGGGGTTTGATGAAAGATTTCATCAACGAAAGAAACAATTTAAAATCTCAATTTGTTTCATCTTTAGAAGAGATATGTGACGCCCCATTTACTAACCCTGCTTACCTAATAGGTTTACAACCTAATTGAAGCGTCAATTCCAGATCAACGATATCAAGAATCATAATTACATAAAATGAACTAAAACCAAACCCCAACTGTTAAAACCAAAACACTCTGATATCAATAGATGAAGAAATATCAAATGATATAAATATATTAGTGTGTTGTTTTATAATAAATAAAGAAAACATTTATATAAAAGATACATGAACATAGCTTAGTTCGGTAACGCTTTAAACTACGAAAACAGATATCTTCACTGCACCATTTCATCTGATAACTGAAAACTGAAGTGGGAACGAGTGGGCACATCATCCCAAAAGGGTTCTTAATGTAAACATGTAACTCTCAAGTAATCACTAACATGCTTCACGGTTCTAAAAGAATATAAATTGAAAGAAACAAAAAGAAACTAATCATTCAACAATTCATGCAACACAAAGCAAGTGTCACTCTAACCTCGCCAAACTTATTGGAGAAGACAACGCGAGAGCAACCCTAATCAATAATAATAACATCATCCATACATAGTGCCCATACAAACCATGATTCATAATATTACCATCAAGATCAGAAAGTTAGACAAACAAGTGTAATATGCACACGAGTGATTTCCCCAAAATAAATAGTATATATAATATTATCAACGGATGACTTGCCACCCTACTAATACTATTGTCGACGGATGACTTACCACCCCACTATCTTAATAAGAATTAATATTCAAACAGATGACTTACCGCCCTACTAATACTATTGCCGACGGATGACTTACCGCCCTACTTAACTTAGCTAAGAGCTGTGGGGAAACATAGACACTCTTCGCGGAGAAATCATACAACGCATGTTACACACATACAAATACATTCAAAGCAAACATCATTCAATGCAATTACAATATACATTCACATAAATAGTAAAAACACATCATGCTCGCAAAGGAAAGAAACACAATGATTACAAGAAGGTTATAAAGTTCCCACCTATTTTGATGACAATCCACGCCTACCTTGAAGTCCACCATCCACTGATTCATCCTTTGAATCGTTCGTTGTTAATATAGACTAATTTTGATTGTTTCATGAAGCCTTAAAATTCATCATCATCGTAGATAATTTTTTTATCACCATTAACTTCAACTTCTATGCCTTTCTTTTCCTTCTCATCATAACTCACTTTCATTCTATATATTCTACTTATTTTCATAAAAGAATTTACTCTTAATTCCTAACTACAATACTCTCTGAAATCTAGCTACCACTCATGGTGTCATATATTTTCTACCATTATCATCTTGATCTCTAACTTATTTTTTCTTTCTCTCATGTATTTTCACGGCCTCTTCTTCCTTCTCTATAGTCTCTTTTTATCTCATACCATCTTTCACTCTCCTCGTACGGTTGCAACAGCAACCTACTTGACTAAGCAATGGAAGGATATTTTACTTACACGTACAACGCTTATTTAATTAATTAAACTATGCTTACACCCAAATTACACCATATCTAAATCTAAATTATATGAAATTAATGGGACGATTAAAACAATAAATAACTTATCAGATTACCTATGATTAGTTATTAGGGTAAAATATTAGTCAAAACCCGAAGTCAATTTCGTTGACTTCAGTCAAACCGCATAGGTAAAAATCTTCGAAGGCTATATTTTTTCTCATCCGATATCTGATTGACGCGTTAGAGTAGTCCATTTCGCATAACTTTTCGAGATCTATCTATTAGTACTATTGATTTGTCTAAATTATTAATTTAATAATTTACATAAATTAATGTTCAAATTTACTTAATTATGGTTGCACGACGTAATTATCATTTGGCTAGTCAATATCCATTGACCTGCTTGGTGATGCTTAAAAGATAACTCACTATGAACAAATGTTGTCTCTAACCAAGAACACCTAAGAGAACTTAGTGAGTTGACAGAGATTTCTGAAGATTTGGAGGAATTGAACGATCATAATCAATGGGTTTTTCAACAATAAGAAGGAATTCTCGGTAGATGCCTTGAGAAAGATCTACAAAGACTAGTAAGTCTTCTATTAAGATCTTTTCTTTTTTTATTTAGAAGAATAACTAGAGTTTAGAATAGCCATTATTGTGATTACACATAGCTATGTCCAACGTTTTCATATTCATGTTTTTAGGTTTATTCGTTTAAATTCTAAAATTGTTTGGAAGATGATTTTTGCAGTATTAATCTTTATGGTTTTATATATTGCAATTTTTTATGGGATATGTGTGTTTGCGTTCGTGAACTATGATTGTCCCATACCTTGTCAAAAGTTAAGTCTTTCGTAAGTCGATATGCATGTATTGATAAAAGAATGAATGGACTTTTGACATCACAAAAATTTGAAGCCTATCATGTCATTATTGATGAATGATAGGATGAACTTTTTTTTACAAGGATTATGTCTATTATATGTCATTGTGCAAATGATGATGGAAAATAGAATGAATCCTTGTCTATTCCGTAGTATTGATCTTCCCTGATCCATATTTTATGTATATACTGTGAGGCTCCGTAAGTTCTCTTATGTCGAGCATGACCAATTAAATCTATCACTTTTTTTAGT
The DNA here is from genome assembly GCF_003573695.1 of Papaver somniferum. Taxonomy (NCBI): domain Eukaryota; kingdom Viridiplantae; phylum Streptophyta; class Magnoliopsida; order Ranunculales; family Papaveraceae; genus Papaver; species Papaver somniferum. The sequence goes on along the minus strand of NC_039365.1, from coordinate 21,165,158 downwards.
TAATTTGGTTATATATTTCCGATTAGATTAATTATGGGTTCTCTTGTGGTTAATCTAATTGAGTACTTTTGGATTCAAATTCATATTCGTATATGATTTGTTATGTCCAAAGAAATCCTTATTTTCTCTTGAAATTAAGGTCGCTCTTGTTGTTCCTTCGTGAATGACATATTATGGGGGAGAGTTCTTAATTGAACTTTTGCTTAATTGCCAAATCTTTTTGGGGAGTGCGGCTGTGGAATATTATAGGGGTTATCTTGTATCTTTATAAACTCCTTGATGAAAGCATTTAGCTTCGGCTATATGATTGCATCTGAATAATTTGATATTTGCTTACTTTTGGTCATGAAATGTCTCTATGGAAATTTTCATTAGGATCTCGTTCTCGTACCTTTGCCAATTTTATTGAGAAAAAGGGAGAGAATTAATATGTAGTTCACACTACAAATACATATGGTTTTCGGATCATTATGTAAGAGGGAGTGGTTTACATGTGAGATGGAGTATTGACTAAGGAGGAGTGATACATATCACCATAGTATTGTTGTCGAAGTTGTGATATAATTGAACTTTGATGCTGCATAATGATACTATGACACTGGATAACAATGATTGAGAATTATGTTTTCTCATTGTTATAACTACGGATTTTCAATAACGATGATGCTGAACTTACAACCTTTGGAATCATTGGAGTACTTGGAAGTGACAAAGATTTCGAGTAATGTTGAAGATTAGGCATGTGGAATAGGATCTACAAAAGTTTATTTATTTATTTTTGTATTCCATATGTATTGATAGTTTTGTCACTAAAATTGACAAAGGGGGAGATTGTAAGAGCACTGCTCGGTCAAACTCGCATGCGTTGCTATCTCAAGCATGTTTGTCAATGTTAGTGATCAAAACTATAAGTCCTGATTTCTAGTCTATTATAGCTAAGTCTCGGACTAGGATAGGAAGTGTAGTTGAGCTTAAGAACTCTATGGAGATCATCATACAAGACGAAGAACTACTCAAGGAAGTGGTGGAACTTCATCGACTAAAAGGTATGTGGAGACTTGAACTTATCTATCACTCAAAAGTATATCTACTCTATCTCCTATCTTGAGACAAAAGTCGTTTTGCTATATAGACTTTGATTATACACATTTCCTATTTCGAGCCGAGTTTATCTCACTTATCTATTTCTCGAAATATGTGTTGGTAAGCTTTCTCTTTGGACAATTTCATCTTTACCTAGTGAATAAAGTCATGTTATGTTTCAATCACTTTGAAAATGGTTTTGACGAAAAATGGTTTGTGAATAACAATTATATAACGTCCTCTAAGAATGTTTCAATGATTGAAATGAGAGTTTAGAATACATAACCAATGTTGGATATAAGCATTGTGTGGTAACACATATATGTATAAGTCCTTATTCCTTGAACTAAAGTATGCATACTTTGTTGATCAAGAAAACCGGAACAAGAGCCGTGAACTCAGTCCGCGAACTGGCAGAGGTTCTCATCCCGAGAAAATCTGCTGGAATTTGTGAACTCCTTCCGGGAACTTAAGTCCGCGCACTTGAGTTGGTTATTTCTAAAGACGATTATTTGTGAACTTATATTTATAAAACTAAGGAATGGAAGTTCGCAAACCATGGATATAAATTTCATGAATCGGTTCGAGTGAATCAAATTGTTTTTGCTTCGATTGTGTCTTGTATACTTCTATAAGATCTAAGCAATTGAAAAAATCTCTAACTAGTTCATCTGAGTCATTTGAACTAGTTATGGTGAAGAAGAATATGGTTGATATGAAATTGCTCATATGGATAACCATTTGTTTAACTGTTGTTGAAACAACAAATGTACATGTTTGGGTACGGTTACACAAACCTAAAATCGTGCATTTCATTTGTGTGTAACAAGCTAAGTTTTCGATCCAACGGTTGAAAGATATTATCTTGAATCTAATCAGGTTTTCATCTAACGGTGAATATTGAATGCTTTGTTACCAATCTAACATTGATTGCAAACCCTGATTTGAAATACTATATAAGGGAGAACTCTAGCAACTGGGAAACCTAATCCCCATGCCTCCTGTGTGATACTAGTTGTATTAGCTAGAGTCGATTCTCCTTTAAACTTAGGTTTCTTCTTGAAAACCAGGTTAACGACTTAAAGACTTCATTGAGATTGTGAAGCCAGACCGATACTACTTTATCGTAGTTGTGTGATCTGATCTTGCATATTCTATTGTAGGAGTACAATCGCAAAGATTGGCTTGAGATTAATTTCTCCGATAGGCAAGATATAAAAGCAATCACAAACATCTTCGTCTCATCGTTTGTGATTCCACATATCTTCTTTCGTCGCGTCAATTAAGATTATTGTGAGGTGATTGATAATACTGAGTTGTTCTTCGATAATATAAGTCTGGTTTATCAATTGGTTCCCGTTCACTTGATTTATCAAAATACGGAATAAAACTCGTAGGTTTTTCTGTGGGAGACAAATTTATCAATTACCGTAGACTTTTATGTGTGATACAGATTTTTTTATTAAAGTCTTCGACTTTGGGTCGTAACAACTCTTAGTTGTGGGTGAGATCAACTAAGGGAATCAAGTGCGTAGTATCCTGCTGGGATCAGAGATGTAAGGAGCATAACTGTACCTTGGATCAGTGTGAGATTGATTGGAGTTCAACTACAGTCCAGACCGAAGTTAGTTTTTGGTAGGCTATTGTCTGTAGCGGCTTAATACAGTGTGTGTTCAATCTGGACTAGGTCCCAGGGTTTTTCTGCATTTACGGTTTCCTCGTTAACAGAATTCTGGTGTCTGCGTTATTTCTTTTCCGCATTATATTTTGTTATATAATTGAAATATCACAGGTTGTGCGTTAGTTCAATCAATTAGAATATCCGACCTCTGGTTGTTGATTTACATTGATTGATACTTGGATATTGGTCTTTGGTACCATACAAGTTATCTCTCTTATATTTAATCGGACTCGCAGATTTCTATTTGCTTGAGTAAGGATTAAATCGAGAGATCGAGATATTATAACTCTTTAATATACTTTATTAAGATTGAGTCTAGTTGATTCTCTTGAAAGTATATTGGAGGTAGTCCATACAGATTGCTAAGAGAAATATTGGGTGTGGCTGTTGTACTCTCTTTTTTTCATTTTCCCCTTTGGATTAAGTATTTGGATCCACGGTTGGTGGGAGGGAAAGTACTACCACGAAAGAGACAAACCCTCATGCTGAATTGGCCGCCTATATCCTGTTCTGGATTTTCCACGATATATTTGAGTACAGTCCCAAAGATACGATTAAAAGTGAACTCCTGTCGATGGCAGTGCTGTTATCTCGTGGTGTCTCCTTCCCTATCGCGCCGATGTTTTTAGGTAGCTTGTATCTCCAGCTGGACTTGTTTTGTCAAGACCTCCAGACGGTAGGTTCAATTCATAAGACCGAAACCTACATCCCGGATTATTTTATGCAAGCGCGGTCTTGAGAGCATGTTTCTCCGTATGCGCCTGATCCTAATGAGTTAACAGTTCACCGCGAAGAAGGTGTCCAACAGGGCGATGGCTCGACTAAGAGGATCTCGGTTACATATGGCTACTCGCAGATGACTCTTTGGAATGGCATGGGGAAAGTACCGAAAGGTGATATAGGCCAGTTCATGGATGTGGATAAAGATTTTGTACCGTTTCATTATCAAGATGGTCGATATGGTCCCGCATATTATGATTTTATTGCGTCTTTTGATACAGAGTTAGACTCAACAAAACTCTTGGCAACGCCGGATTTCGACTCCTTGATGGAGGTTTTTCCTGGTTATCTCCCTGGTTTTCATGCTGGTAAGTTCATTGCCATATCTTATAACCCCGACCGTGCAGCTCGGCAAGTGGAGTTTGATCAAGGAATTCCCCCTCGGTTCCCTACCTGGGGGAGTTCTGATGATGAGGAGGTCGTCGCCAGTTTTAACCGCTTTGTCTTCAAGGGGTCGGTTCGTTTGGGTGACCGGGGAATTAGTTTTTCGTTCAAGCAACTTGTTTCTGAGCGCCCCTTGGCTGTTACCGAAGGCGCCCATGAGTATCAACTTTTCATGCATCGTCGAGCTTTGAACTTCATTTTGCGGGAATCATCTCCTCCTCGCGACTTGTCTTATGAAGACCTTCGGATGCTTCATGCATCTGGCCGGATCAAACTTGACGACGTCGTGGCTGCCGCGCACCGTCTCGTTCCCGCTATTAAAGGTTGTCCCTTAGAGCCTCTGGTGACTTCTTGGGCTCCCCCGGAAGGTTCTGAACCTGTAAGGTCGAAGAAGGGATCGAGGTCTTTTTCTGATCGTAAACCTCGCCGGCTAGATATGCCTACGCCAGCTGTTAGTCCCCTATCAATGCCGGTACTTGTCGCCTTCTCACATGTTATTATTTTTTTAATGATTTATGTATGTTTGATTCTTATTAAAAGAAATGGTGGGAATCGCATTCTCATGAGGCTCCTCTTTCTAATACTGTGGGGTGGAAGGCTCCTTCTTACGTAATAGAGGAGTATATGAATATGCCCGAGAGTGATTGGACTGAGAAGAGTCTTGCTAAAAAGGCCAGACGAGAGGTAGTCAAATTATCTTCTATGCGCCCTTGTTCTTCTGCTAATATCTCATCATTACAACCTCAGCAAGCTCGTCAGAGGAGCGTGTCACAGCCTCCTAGGAGCCTTAGTGGCAGTCTGACTACCTCGTTCGTAGATCAGTTGAGGGACCTTGGGGTCGATCTTTCTAACGGGACCGGTTGGTGATAGACACATTTTTGTGTCTAATTTCCTCAATGTTCTGTATTGTTGGTACTCGATTTCGTACTTATTATGGTATTTTATTTGTTTGTAGGTATTTTTGGGAAATAAACATTTTTGGAAAATTCGGCTCGAAAAGTTGCTCGGGTTACCCCCGGAAAAGTACTAAAGGCACCCTCATTTTGGATAAGGGCCACCCCAGGGCACCCCAGCTGCTAAAGGCGCCTATGTTTTGGATCAGGGCACTTCATCCTCAATATTTTGAATTTCGAATTTGGCGGGAAAACTTGTGCAGACTCAAGCAGATTTAGAGTTCGTGTTTTGAAGGGGTTTTAAAGAGACTCAATGGCCGAGATTGATTGGGAGGACTTGACTGAGCATAAGAAGCGTGGTAAGGTTGCTGGAATTGATTAGAATTGGCTGAATCATCATGTTGAGTGAAACACGGAGTTACGGGTTTTGCTTAAGAAAACCCGAGAGTTGCTGTTTTCGATTTGAAGATTTCTTGAGTGATTCAATCACTCAAGTGGATTGGGTCGGACCTGTTAGTCCAAGACAGGCGAGGTACGTTCACCAGATTCGGTAAATAAGGGATGATTCACTATTTTTTGGAGTAAACAGAGCACAAGATATACTCGAGTTTCTGTTGGATGAGTAGGTGGAGATTATGTGTCTGGAGTGTGTAGCAATCCCCATTGCATGAGTTTGTATCAATCCTGGAGAGTTTTACGTATGATCTGGAATGTGCCAGCGACAATCAGACGCGTGCAGGAGAATAAAATGGAAAGAAAATATTCCCGAGAATATTTTCTTCACTGCCGAGTAAAAGGAGATTAATGTGAGTTATTACACATGATTTTCTTCACCTGTTGAGTATAAATAGCCTCTTGGAGTATCATAGAGGGGATGGAGAGTTTGGGGGATCAGTTAGAACGAACAGAGAGTCGAGGAATCAAAGTTGTAGGAAACGCCATTTCTGCTGCTGCATAGCTGAAGAACACGAAGAACAGACCAACCAAGACAGTCGTTTATCAACAGTGATAACGACACAAGCCGTGGAAGCTACAGTCTCAGCGACTGCTGCGCATCAGTCGTTTTGCTACAGTGACAGCGACAGTTAATAGTTATCGTTCTTTGTAACCATTGAGTTTGTAACAAATATAAGTGTTACAACCCGGTTTTTATTATTTTTCCCCTATTTCATTATTTTGAACACCCTTTTGATCAATGAAAATTCCTTGGAGTGTGTTTTCATCATGATGAGCTAGACCCAATCCTTGGGGCGACGGAGGAAGCTATCTTTCCAATGAAAAAGTGGTAATTCTTAATTATTTAATTTGTGCAATTTTTATTTATGATTTTTGCCTAGATTGAAAATAGATTTTATGATTTTTGTTAAACAATTGTATTTTCTTTTGATGGAACATGCTTAGCCTAGGGTTTTGATGTCTCATGCTTTGGATTAACATTTGTTGTTTCTAAAAATCTACTTTTGCAATAGTTGAGAATCAATTTGAACGTGTGAAATTGCATGATTATAATTAGTATCACTTTGGAATTGGTAAATAGCGGAATCCTAGCCCCAGTCTCTCCATAATTCTCACAACACTTTTTATTCGAGTTTGTTATTTTTTTATAAAAATTAAGTCTAAAAAAGCTGCTTTCACAAGTCTTGAACGAACCATTACTTACCACTACTACAACTCAATTGAATACATCAATTTTTGGCGCGCCGACGCGGACTTGTCTTTAGGCTAGAGTTTTTAGATTTTTTTTTAGTTTTTATTTGTTTTTCATTTTTATTTTATTTGTTCTTCTTTACGTTTTTGGGTTTTTGTCTTTTCCTTACAGATTTTGGAGTTTGGAGCGAAAGAAAAATTTGCCAAAGCTTTTGGTGAATACTTAAATTTGGAGTAAAAGCAAAGCGAAAGGAGCGAAAGAAAAGAAGAATAAAATTAATTAAAAAAAAGAGAGACATTTATTTTTATTTTTTTTAGAATTTTTCTTTTGCACTTTATTTTTGGACTTTGGACTTGTGGACTTTGGGACTTTTTTTAAACCCTACGGAAGGGTAGTTTAAATATAAATTGTTTGCAGAGAAGGACACGATTACGATATCGCCTCGGCCCCTCGGGTTCGTACATGACATAGGAGTCGTGGCCCGAGTCGACTTCAGCGGTTCATCCCCGTCTGGTACGGGAGGTAAGTTTGTCGAAACACTCGCGAATCCCCTGTCACGAGTTACTGTATTCCTTCGTTTGCATATATGCTGAGGATTTGAAAACGGCTGCTTTAATTTCCTAGTAAAGGGAAGGACTGGCCATACAAGATAAGGGTTCGATTTCATCACCGTTCCCTTCTTTCCCGCCTTAGGAAAACGAAACCAAACGCGAACCTAAGCCTAAAATTTGACTAGAACGAGACCTATAGGGTAACGAGCTTAATAGGAAAGTCATTCGAAAAATATTGGTTACTATTTTAAGCATGCTTCAAAGTTCATGATGGTTTATGTGAGTTGAATACGCCGCCTTGTAACGCCGTGAGGCCTTGGGTATCAAAGCTCCACTGAGCTTCCCTCGTCTCGATTCAACTTACTTTAACTCGGATTGATTCCATAGGGGTTTGCTTAAATTGTAACGAATTCCCTTTCGAAGGATTAGAAGCTGGTCTAGAAACAATCTAAGTGGAGCCATCATGCTTTTTGTTTGCTTTCTGTGGTGGAGTCAGCCTTATTTGTGTTTGCATAGAATTCCCTTCCTTTTAGGATTTCTTTCTTTTTCTTTTGTTTTCTAGTGTATGCCCGAGGTTATTAGAGAGCGGGCTTGGAAAAGAAACACTCTAGGTCGTTTGATTAGTGATAAACCTAGTAGTTCTTCTTGTGAAGGCGGGGAGCTCGAAGACTCTTCTTTTGAGAGCCCTGTCTTTGGAAATTTCAGCTTTGAAAACTTGACAATTAGTGAAGAAAGTACTCCTAGTCCTTTGGTAGTGCCAGAAATGGCAACTTTGAAAGCTTTATTAAACCCAACTAGGACCTCTCGTCCGTCTTGTATCAAGTTAGCTGAAACCGAGGCAAATTATGAACTCAAACCTGGGACTTTACAGATGCTCCCAATTTTTAGGAAAAGATATGAGAACCCCTATTTTCATGTTAGGGAATTTGAGGAAGTTTGTAGTACTCTGAAAATTAAAAACCTTAGTGATGATGCGTTGAAACTTAGGTTATTCCCTTTTCCTTAAAAGATAAAGCCAAATCTTGGCTGTATAGTTTGGCTTCTGAGTCAATTGAAACTATGACCAACTTACATCTGCCTTTATACAGAAGTTTTTCCCAAGGCACAAAAACATCGTCTATTAGGACACAAATCTGTACTTTTGCTCAACAAGAGGGAGAATCTTATATAGGTATTTAGAAAGGTTCAATGACTTAATATCTCAATGTCCTCATCATGGTTTAGAGATGGTTAGGTTAGTTCATATCCTCTACGAGGGTTTAGATTATTCAACAACAACCATGGTTGAGTCCTTATGCACAGGTGGGTTTGAGAATAAAACTGTTGATGAGGCGATGACATTTTTGAATGAAATCGCCGATAAGACCCAACAATGGGAAAATATTAGGGAACCCCAGAAAACAATTCTTCTAAGTAGAGGAAATGTGAATAGGGTAGAAGGATCTTATGAGTCAGATGCTAAAATAGCAGCCATAGCCAAAAAGTTAGAAGACTTAAAATTAGGTAATTCTAGTGGTAATAGTGGTAGAATATATCCTTTTTGGGAAGACCATATTGTTGAGGAGCAAGCCAATGCTCTTTATAACAACACTAGATTCGATAACCGTCAGAAGTTTGACCCATATTCAGAAACCTATAACCCTGGATGGAGAAACCATCCCAACCTTTCTTGGTCTAAGGGCCAGAATCAAGGTCAGTCTAGTAACTCTCAGGTTCCCCTAGGTTTTGGCTATACTAAGAATCCTTCAGCTCCGACACAGTTTCAGAACCCTTCCGATAAGAAGCTTATGAGTTTAGAAGAGTTTCTTGCTTTGTTAACTCGTAACACTGTGTAGTTTCAGCAATCTGTTGCTCAAGGTTTAGAAGAAAATAAGAGAATAGACCAGGCTAACTCTCAGGCTATTTCTGAGTTGAAAACCCAGGTTAGTCAGATAAATGAGTCTTTAAGAGAAAGAGGCAAGTTTCCTAGTCAAACTCAACCCAACCCTAGAGGAATTAATAAAATAGGTGAAAGACCATCCGATCATGTTAATGCAATAACAACCCTTAGGAGCGGTAAAACGGTACACAATAAGGTAGGCATGCCTAGTGGAGATATTGTAGTTCCACCTTCTACTTCCGAAGAGGAGCCCATAGCTGAGGAAACTGAAACAATTTCTAAGGAGTCCAGGCAATTCCTGATAGGACTAGCTATGTTCCTAGAGCCCCATATCCACATTTGTTAACCCCAACAAAGAAGGAGTCGACTTTCAACGATATAATGGAAAAATTTAATCAGGTGAACATCAACATTCCATTATTAGAATCAATTAGGCAGATGCCCGCTTATGCCAAGTTCCTTAAAGATCTTTGTACACGAAAGCGTAAGCTGAATGTCCATAAGAAAGCCTTTTTAGCTGGTCAAGTAAGTTCAATTCTTATGAAACAAACACCCCTAAGTATAAGGACCCTGGATGCCCCATCATATCTTGTGTGATTGGTAATCATATAGTTGATAAGGCACTGCTTGACTTAGCATCTAGTTTCTATACCATGTGTATACCCAGCTAGGACTTGGTAAGTTGAAACCGACTAAAATGACACTTCAATTAGCTGATAGGTCTGTCAAAGTGCCTCGTTGTGTCATAGAAGATGTTCTTATTGAGGTTGATAGGTTTATATACCAAGTGGATTTTTTTGTTCTAGATACCCAGCCTGTTCAAGACCCAAGTGCTCAAATATCGGTGATTTTAGGTCGCTCATTCTTAGCCACATCTAATGTTGTCATCAATTGTAGAACCGGACTTACGAACATATGTTTTGGTAATATGACTACTGAGATAAATGTCTTTAATGTCATTAAGTCTTCTGAGATAGATGATTTAGAAGTGGTGAACATGATTAGCACTCTAGTTCTTGATCCTTTAGCCTGCACTATGTTTGATAATCCATTATTTGATGAACCTTTCAGTGTTTAGGAGGATGTAACCATGGCGAACACCTTAGTTGATGAGCCTATGCTAGATATTTTCTTTGATAATCCATTATATGAGGATGTTGTTCGTTTAGATGAACAGTCCCCAAAAGAAGCTAGTATCTATGCTGACTTTATGGAACCTAGAACCCATCCCATAGATTTTGGTCCATTTGAGGATATTGTTCACCCTAAGTTTGGGGGTAATGATTACTCTAGTGATCGTAATGTATCCATAATTGAAGTCCCTAACTTGAGACTCGAGCTTTGTGCGTCTAAGATACTACTTGAGTTTCTTCAAACTCTGCTACCCGATCCTCCAGATACTATCCATGAAGAAACCCAATTCTTAGAGGCGTGTCATTCGGTTGAACCTGTTTTCCTAGACACTTATATAGATCCCAAAGAGACACCCCGGATAAATCTAGTTTCCTTGATGAAAGCCTAGATCAAATTATGCTCTGTCGGCTCATTTTTTTCCAAGATAGTAGTCTTTCTTTTGTGTCTGCTCTATTTGGTTCTGGGGACCCGCAACTATTTCGACTATTGGTATATGACTTTGGAAGATGACAATCCTTTTTGAGGTATTTGATGTCCATCTAAATACTTTAAATTTAGCATTTTCTGGGAGGAACCCACGCTTATGCTTACGTTAATATCCTTCCTTATTTCTTTTTTCATCCATCAAGTGGTAACAGTTTCTCCTTGTTCATGCTTTTAATTTCATCTTTAAAACATTGAGGACAATGTTAGATTTAAGTTTGGGGGTATGGGAGAAACTCTTTAGTTGCAATAAATAAACTCCAGAGCCTAGAAATTTATGCTTATTAAGGTTGGCACTAACCAATCTAAGTGGATGGGAACATCTTGGTTATAGGAGTTGAGGAACCAATCTGATTAGATGGAAATATTTGAAGAGTCTATTCATAAAAGCACAGAGCTCAAGTGTTAGAATTAAAAAAAAACATGGTAGTTTCGCCATATCTCGTTGAATCCTAATCCTTCTGTTTTTATTTTTTAAGTGACTTGGTGGGGCACACGATTCAAGTTGTTACCATTGCTAGGGTGAAATAGGGTGATTGAGATACCAAAAATATATATATATATATATATATATATATATATTAAATTGAGAATTGAGACCAGACCATCAGACCAACCGGAATAAATTCAAATAAAGTCGACCACTGGTGCCCTTGTATATGCCAGTTGTGTTGACCTAGAGTTAGGTTTATCGACCACTGGTCACCTTGTATATGCCAGTTGTGTTGATATTAGTCAGACCAGTATCTCAGTCCATTAGGATAGGTTCATCTTGGCAGAGGCCTTCAGACAGATATGGGAAACACCGTTCACTTTAAACCATCTACTTTTCTCTTTATCCATCTTCTTAATCTTTCCATGTGATTGGTTGACTCCGGTTATGATGTCCAGAAACTATCTGAGTAGAAATCTGTCACTTATATATGAATTTTAGTATGCTGAGTGCAAACTCGTGTACAACAATTGGAATTTCACATCAGGGTACTTCCTCCTATAGTCATTGTTAGTATGCCAACCAAGGAGATTCCTTAGTGCCTTCCAAGATTCCGCGTAGATAGATAGGGTATGGAGTAAAGGTTTTGTGGGTACACCACTGGTAAACCCTCCCGAGATTAACTCGGTCGCTAGGGCCACCTAACGAGTTAGGATTTTATTTTTCTAGATTAGTTTTGCTCGAGGACTAGCAAATAATAAGTTTGGGGGTATTTGATAGACACATTTTTGTGTCTAATTTGTCCTCAATGTTCTGTATTGTTGGTACTCGATTTCGTGCTTATTATGGTATTTTATGTGTTTGTAGGTATTTTTGGAAAATAAACATTTTTGGAAAATTCGGTTCGAAAAGTTGCTCGGGGCACCCCCGGAAAAGTACTAAAGGCACCCTCATTTTGGATAAGTGCCACCCCAGGTCACCCCAGCTGTTAAAGGCGCCCATGTTTTGGATCAGGGCACTTCATCCTCAACATTTTGAATTTCGAATTTGGCGGCAAAACTTGTGCAGACTCAGGCAGATTTAGAGTTCGTGTTTTGAAGGGGTTTTAAAGAGACTCAATGGCCGAGATTGATTGGGAGGACTTGATTGAGCATAAAAAGCGTGGTAAGGTTGTTGGAATTGATCAGAATTGTCCGAATCATCATGTTGAGTGAAACAGGGAGTTACGGGTTTTTCTTAAGAAAACCCGAGAGTTGTTGTTTTCGATTTTGGAGATTTCTGGAGTGATTCAATCACTCAAGTGGATTGGGCCGGACCTGTTAGTCCAAGACAGGCGAGGTACGTTCACCAGATTCGGTAAATAAGGGATGATTCACTATTTTTTGGAGTAAACATAGCACAAGATATACTCGAGTTTCTGTTGGATGAGTATGTGGAGATTATGTGTCTGGAGTGTGTAGCAATCCCCCTTGCATGAGTTTATATCAATCCTGGAGAGTTTTACGTATGATTTGGAATGTGCCAGCGACAATCAGATGCGTGCAGGATAAGAAAATGTAAAGAAAATATTCTCGAGAATATTTTCTTCACTGCCGAGTAAAAGGAGATTACTGTGAGTTATTACACATGATTTTCTTCACCTGTTGAGTATAAATAGCCTCTTGGAGTATCATAGAGGGGATGGAGAGTTTGGGGGAGCAGTTAGAACGAACAGAGAGTCGAGAAATCAAAGTTGCAGGAAACGCCATTTCTGCTGATGCATAGCTGAAGAACACGAAGAATAGAACAACCAAGACAGTCGTTTATCAACAGTGATAACGACACAAGCCATGGGTCTTAGAAGCTACAGTCTCAGCAACTTGCGCAGCAGTCGTTTTGCTACAGTGACAGCGATAGTTAATAGTTACCGTTCTCTGTAACAATTAAGTTTGTAACAAATATAAGTTTTACAACCCGGTTTTTATTATTTTTCTCCTATTTCATTATTGTGAACACCATTTTGAGCAATGGTTCTTTTGAGTGTGTTTTCATCATGATGAGCTAGACCCAATCCTTGGGGCGATGGAGGAAGCTATCTTTCCAATGAAAAAGTGGTAATTCTTAATTATTTAATTTGTGCAATTTTTATTTATGATTATTTGCCTAGATTGAATATAGATTTTATGATTTTTGTTGAACAATTGTATTTTCTTTTGATGGAACATGCTTAGCCTAGGGTTTTGATGTCTCATGATTTGGATTAACATTTGTTGTTTCTAAAAATCTACTTTTGCAATAGTTGAGAATCAATTTAAACGTGTGAAATTGCATGATTATAATTAGTATCACTTTGGAATTGGTAAATAGCGGAATCCTAGCCCCAGTCTCTCCATAATTCTCACAACACTTTTTATCCGAGTTTGTTATTTTTATTTATAAAATTTAATTCTAAAAAAGCTTCTTTCACAAGTCTTGAACGAACCATTGCTTACCACTACTACAACTCAATTGAAACTATCATCAGTTGGGTATCCCCGAATCTTCACATATGATCAGTTCACCCTCTTCGGGCCGAGACTGTCCGTTTCATAGGTGAACTTATGGTGTCCCCCAGTGCTGTTTTGCAATTGATGAGTCCGTCAGGGTCTAGCCGGTCAGTTTTTGGTGGGTCCTCGTCCCACGTGGCACTACCTGCAGGTGATTTGTACAACTCCTATTTAATACGTGTATTTGATTTCATCATTCTTCTATCCTCTTTCTCTCTTTTTTTTTTATAAATCTGAGTTATTCTTCGCAATGGTGCTCATTTCCCTTGTTTCAGGTTCCGCTAGTGACTCTGAATCATCTTCTAGTTCCTCCTCATCTCGCCCTAAACCTGTTGATTTTCCGCTCGATTTGTCAATCCCTGAGGTTAGTTTTTGTATCTTTTCTCTTGCGTTGTATTTTTCGCTTGTTTGCTAAGACTTGACCATTGGTACTAGGATATGGCAACAAGCGTAAAAACACTGCCAAACCCGAAGGTCCTGACACGGAAAGTGTGCGGCGCGTCGTCCCAGGTTGTGACGAGTCCACCAAGCGCGCTCGTCTGGATGGTATTGGTTCTTTCACTCTTTTGCAGAAGCATACTGTTATGCCCGACGTTCAAGCTGTTCCTACAGCGCCAATAAATCCCGAGGACGCGCGCCTTCGTTTCCCTTTAGTAGTGCTTCTGATGTCGGGGTGGATCCTGCCACTCATACATTAGTCCACGGTTTCTGGTTGCCAACTGTTTTCGCCACTATTTACAGGGACATCGTGGAGCGCGATGGCGGTCATATGGCGAGGGCGGATCTCTTGGATGTTCGCACTTTGTGCTACATGACCAAAAATCTCCTGGAAGTCGCCGACCATCTTACGCGAGTAGGGGATGATCTTGTTGAGGCGGCGACAATGCGTGGCTAGAAGGCCACTATTCGGTCAGCAACCAATATCAAGTTCTTGATAGCGTGGTTGGAGGAGCTGTTGGTGAAGGTGAAGAGTCGTAATGACCCTCGTGTTCGGCTCACAAGTCATATTGCTAATTTGTAAAAGGAACTGGAAAAGCGCTCCGAGACGACCACCAGCAGGAAGAAAGCGCTGGATCAACTAGTCGACGATGTGGGGGTAGCTAGCGACGAAGTGATTCGAGCTGAAACCGCGGAGGAAGCAGCTCTTGCAGAGATTGAGAAGAAGCGTCAGGAGTTGTCCGCTCTTTAGACCTCTTAATGCATTGCTTTTTATGTTTCTGTTCCTTTGGTTATATTGAACTCTTGTTTCTTGAATAATGTTTCATTGTTGGTGTGTTGTTGTTGTTTGCTGTTGGTTTTTGTTTTGGATATTACGGTTCTGTTTGGTTGGTATTAAATTTTATTAGCGTTGCTTAAGCTTCAATAACCTTGACTCCATTATTAAGTCTAAAAAAGATGCTTTCACAAGTCTTAAACGAACCATTACTTACCACTACTACAACTCAATTGAGAATATCATCAGTTGGGTATACCCGAATCTTCACATATGATCAGTTCACCCTCTTCGGGCCAAGACTGTCCGTGTCAGAGGTGAACTTCTGGTGTCCCCCAGTGCTGTTTTGCAATCGATGAGTCCGTTAGGGTCTAGACGGTCAGTTTTTGGTGGGTCCTCGTCCCACGTGGCACCACCTGCAGGTGATCCCGAAGGTGATTTGTACAACTCCTATTTAATACGTGTATTTGATTTCATCATTCTTCTCTCCTCTTCCTCCTTTTTTTTTTTTTTTATAAATCTGAGTTATTCTTCGCAATGGTGCTCATTTCCCTTGTTTCAGGTTCCGCTAGTAACTCTGAATCATCTTCTAGTTCCTCCTCATCTCGCCCTAAACCTGTTGATTTTCCGCTCGATTCGTGAATCACTGAGGTTAGTTTTTGTATCTTTTCTCTTGCGTTGTATTTTTCGCTTGTTTGCTAAGACTTGACCATTGGTACCAGGATATGGGCAATAAGCGTAAAAACACTGCCAAACCCGAAGGTCCTGACACGGATGGTGTGCGGCGCATCGTCCCAGGTTGTGACGAGTCCACCAAGCGCGCTCGTCTGGATGGTATTGATTCTTCCACTCTTTTGGAGAAGCAGACTGTTGTGCCCGACGTTCAAGTTGTTCCTACAGTGCCAATAAATCCCGAGGACGCGCGCCTTCGTTTCCTTTTAGTAGTGTTGTTGATGTCGGGGTGGATCCTGCCACTCATACATTAGTCCACGGTTTCTGGTTTCCAACTGTTTTCGCCACTACTTACAGGGACATCGTGGAGCGCGGTGGCGGTCATATCGTGAGGGCGGATCTCTTGGATGTTCGCACTTTGTGCTACATGACCAAAAATCTCCTTGAAGTCGCCGACCATCTTACGCGAGTAGGGGATGATCTTGTTGAGGCGGCGACAATGCGTGGCTGAGAGGCCACTATTCGGTCAGCGAGCAATATCAAGTTCCCGATAGCGTGGTTGGAGGAGCTTTTGGTGAAGGTGAAGAGTCGTAATGACCCTCGTGTTCGGCTCACAAGTCATATTGCTAATTTATAAAAGGAACTGGAAAAGTGCTCCGAGACGACCACCAGCAGGAAGAAAGCGCTGGATCAACTAGTCGCCGATGTGGGGGTAGATAGCGACGAAGTGATTCGAGCTGAAACCGCGGAGGAAGCAGCTCTTGCAGAGCTTGAGAATAAGCGCCAGGAGCTGTCCGCTCTTTAGACCGCTTAATGCATTGCTTTTTATGTTTCTGTTCCTTTGGTTATATTGAACTCTTGTTTCTTGGATAATTTTTCATTGTTGGTGTGTTGTTGTTGTTTGATGTTGGTTTTTGTTTTGGATATTACGGTTCTGTTTGGTTGGTATTAAATTTTATTAGCGTTGCTTAAGATTCACTAACTTGACTCCATTATTTAGTGATGTGTTTGCTTCTCATGCTTGCCTCCTCCCACTCCCCCTCCACCCCCCCCCCCTTTTTATGAATGGAGTATTGCTTAAGCGCATGTATTCCTTACTTTCTTTGGTTAAGCACGCCTACTACCTTGTATCTTACAGATAGATCGATGGGTAGGGCTTTGGTTAAGCGCGCCTACACCCCCTTTGTATTTTAAGATAGATGGTTGGGATGGGCAGGGCTTTGGTGAAGCGCATATACTGATTTTTCAAATAGGTGGGTTAAGATGGTTAGGGCTTTGATAGAACGCGCTTATTCCCTCTTCTCTTTATGTTTTTTTTTGCAGATAGATGGGTTGGGTGGGTAGGGTTTTGGTGAAGCGCGTCTACTCCCTTTCTTTTTTCAGGTAGATGGGGTTGGGATGGGGATGGCTTTGGTTAAGCTCTCCTACACCCCCTTTGTTTTTGTTTTCAGATAGATGGTTGGGATGGGTAGGGCTTTGGTAAAGCGCATCTACTCCCTATTTTCCATATAGATGGGTTATGATGGATAGGGCTTTGATAGAACGCGCATATTCCCTCTTCTTTTTCAGATAGATGGGGTTGGGATGGGTAGGGCTTTGGTTAAGTTCGCCTACACCCCCATTGTTTTTTCAGATAGATGGGTTGGGTAGGATGGGATTTGGTGAAGCGCGTCTACTCCTTCTTTTTTTTTTTCTTCTGTTTTCAGGTAGATGGGCTTGGGATGGGTAGGGATTTGGTTAAGCGCGCCTAGACCCCCTTTGTTTTTTTAGATAGATGGTTGGGATGGGCAGGACTTTGGTGAAACGCGTCTACGTGGGTTAAGATGGGTAGGGATTTGATAGAACACGCCTATCCCCTCATCTCTCTCTTCCTATGGTAGATTCGTCATCCAACCATGCGCTTTTGCATTCACGTGGTCTTTTGTAGCTTTGTCAGTTGATCAGGCGCCTTTGGCGTTTCTGTGACCTTTTGCAGATTTTTCAGTCGATCAGGCGCCTTTGGAATTCCTGTGAACTTTTGTAAATTTGTCAGCCGACCAGGTGCCTTTGGCATTCCTGTATCCTTTTGTAGATTCGTCAGTCAAGCAGGCGCCTTTGGAATTCCTGTGACCTTTTGTAGATTCGGCAGCCGACCGGGCGCCTTTGGCATTCCCGTAGATTTTTGTAGATTTTTTAGTCGATCAGGCGCCTTTGGCATTCCTTTGACCTTTTGTAGATTCGTCAGCCGACCAGGCGCCTTTAGAATTCTCTTAGCTTTTTGTAGATTTTTCAGTCGAGCAGGAGCCTTTGGCATTCCTGTGACCTTCTGTAAATTTGTCAGCCGACCAGGCGTCTTTGCCATTCCTGTAGCCTTTTTTAGATTTGTCAGTCGATCAGGCGCCTTTGGAATTCCTGTGACCTTTTGTAGATTTGTCAGTCGATCAGACGCCTTTGGCATTCCTGTGACCTTTTCTCATCATGTTGCATACAAATTCCAAAAAGAGATTATTATTACCGTAGAAAGGCAACTGTTTACAATTTGTAGTTTCATCTTTCATATTATATTTTACTCCCCCCCTCCCCTTCCCCTCCCCCTCTTTATTTTTCTTGTTTATTGACGAGGAAAGGGGTCGCGCTCAATTGATTGCTTAGTTGCCTCGAGCTCTCCAGAGGCGCGCTTTCGTTCGAATATACTTCTTATGGAGAAACATTCCTCCGTCGGGTGTTCCATCCTCCGATGATAGTGGCAGTACTTGGTCGCGTTCTTATCCATCTTGTTAACGTTTACCACTGTCAAGGGCAGCTGAATTTCCTTTCCCATAACCCACTGGTTCAGTAGTTCAATTGCGTGCTCCCTATTGCAAGGAAGGGGAGGTGGTGGGTTTGAGTCTCTCCTGGGCTATTCGTTTCTCCCTGGCTTCCACCGGTGGTTTGGAACTGGTATCTTCTATCCCTACTGGTGTTGGTCCTTACGTTGTGTGGTGCTTCTGATACGGTTTTGATTGTGTGTCGCCAAGCAGGGACTGTTGGTACTTCTTCTACGCAGTCGGCGATCCTTTTGGCTGCTTCTTCGAGATAGACAAGAGTTTGAAATATGAAATTGATCAAACTTCCCTTAAAAGCTGGTATCATTCCTCGCACGCATATCTGATGTCTTCGTGACAGTTTAGTGCCAAGCGCCGAAATCGCAAAATATATTTCCCTATTTCCTCTCCTATCCGCTGTTCTCTCCTGCTTAAATCTATTGCTGTGATTTTCCTCTTAGATGAGTAAAATTTCCCAAGAAAAAGTGTGTACATGGTTGGCCAAGAATCCATACTCTCCGCTTTTAAATTGTCATACCAAGTGAATGTTGTACCTTTTTGCGACTTGGGGAATTCCCTAAGACACAACTTCTCGTATAAGACTTTGTCATTCATCGCTGATATAAACCTTCTGAGGTGTTCCCGCGCGTTTCCTTGTCCATCATATGTCTTGAATTTCGGAGAAGTGTAGTCCTCCAGATGCTGATATTCTTGGATACTCACTGGGTATGGACTGCTTACGAGGCAGTGATTGTCTTGTTTTATCACATGGTAATTTTTCTAAGTACCTTTACATTTCTTCTTGTGGCATTGTTGTTGTCTTGTCGGTTTTGTGTCCTTTGACTTTTGTTGTTTCTTCGGGAGCGCTTTGGCTTGCTATTATTGTTTGTGTTATCCAATCCTCTAGTTCATGCCTTATTTGTAAACGCTCTTCTAGTTCTTTTTGCATGTCTTGCAGGGCTGGCGATGGGGGTTCCTGTAGCTAGATCACTCGCGTTTTCTTCCACTATGTTGCTACCATCTCTCTGCTTTGGAATTCGCGTTCCGTCGGTTGTTTGATAGCGCCTTGAGCTAGTGCTTCTTCCTCGCTGTTTTCATCTTCCATTATTACTTCGTCTAAGTTGATGGGTCGATCAGTTACTTGGTTTTCTTCTGCGCCTGAGCTAGCACTTCCTAAGTGTGTCATGGTGAGCTAAGCACGATCCTCCGGGTGTGGTTGCCAAATGTTGAAGGGTGGTTTTTGTTTAGGTTCAACCCATCCTAGCTACACCAAGTGATCTCAATTTACCAAGAATAGTAAGAGAGATAGTTGTCCTTCCATTGTACCTTGTCCTTCTTTATATAGACTTTCCAAAAGCCCCTTCCTTTTATGACATCATGCCATGTGTCCTAAACCTTCTTAATTACTCCTAATGTCATTTCTTTTTTAATATAACCTCCACCTTATTCATTAATCTCTTTCTTGTCCTTTCCATCTCATTTGGACTTGGGCTTAATCCCCATGTTTCATGTGAGGCTTGCCACTTATTATTTTTTATGTATCAACAAAGACAATTTATCCCAGGCGACAAAGTCTGGCGCGAGATCTCATCGTACCAACGCGAGTCAGGAAATTTTGCACCTGTATTGGAAGGACCACTCATAATCATAGACAAGGCAGGCGATGGGGCATACAGACTGCTTAAACCTAATGGGGAAGAACTGGAACGCCCATTGAATACAATGCTTAAAACTTATCATATAGAAGATTAAATTATGAAAATAGGGTTTGAATCCCTACTTGTAAAAGGTCATGAAACCTTACTTGAATTTACTAAAGGCTCATAAACCCTCTTTTGAGAATAATAAAATTCCCTTTTTCCAATTCTTACTTTTTTTATTTATTATTATTTATTATATTGAATTTCTTGCTTTTACTTTTTGCTTTAGTTTTTTCATCACTTCTTGCATTTGCATGTAGAATAATCATTTCATAATAGCATTATAACAAAAGCCCATCAAGATTATGACACGGTGCTAACCACACCTTCCATTCTACAAAGAATGATGCGGAAAAACACCTAAGCTGCCTAAGACGGATATATGGACCTAAGGCAATGTTTTACGACACCAACACCATCTGTTTTGTTATTTCCTTATTTAGTTTACTTCAGTGCTCTTTATTAATTTTGGTTTAGTTTCCTAGTTTGAATAGAACTCTTAATATTAGCTTTGCTTGTTTACCAAGCATTCTTGTTAGCTTTAAATATGTTGTTTGAGTTTGTAACAGAACATCAATCAATAACAACTTAAGTTTTACATATTTTCCTCTTCTCAAGATGGTGGATATCCCCCAACATAAAGGGTTTATCTGGTTCTATTCCTGTTTCAAAGTTTTCTCCTGTGTTAAGAGGTCTAGAACCCTAACACCTGGATCAGAGCAGGTTCAGATAAACCTAGAAAACTTAACCAAAGTTTTTTTCTTTTTCTCACGATGTTTTATGCTGAAAATCTGAAAAGCGTCAACGATAGTCTTGAAGGTGTAACTGTAGTTACCTAAAATCGGTGAGAGGCTAGATATGGGATTCTGGGGTTTCTGAAAGTGAGTTACGGGAGGTTGAGCACGAACAATCTCTGCCTAAACCACGCACAGTGGCCATTCAAATGCTGCTTCAGTCACAAGGAAGAAGGATTAGGGCTGGTCTTAGGGAGGAAGCAGATGAAGAGAGAGATCACAGAACAAGTTATTGCTCTGAGAGGTTATGAGAAAGATGATTGTATCTTGGAAAAATAGAGGACCTATTTATAGCTGAATTATCTAATCTCAAGTAGGTGAAGATAAGGATTGTTTTACGTGGCGTGTGGAACAATTATCTCGTCTCTCCAGGAATATGGATAAACTAGGTTGAGTTTATCTCATTATTCCACCGCCTTTACTCTCTTCTGCGGTGAGAAATAAGCCGGGTATTTCTCACACGTGTCATAGACCGCAAAACCAAAACCCTAATTGTTATCCACACATTTGTGTGAAGCTGAGTCAGCCTTTGTAATGATATGTTGAGAGAGAAATATTCTATTTAGCCGAGTTGGCCAAAATAGAGAGATATTCTCTGAATTGTGAGAATTACTAGGATGAGTCACGTGAAAAGACATGGAATTCCTCAGGAATCGTGTGCAGAGTGTGAGAGGAGCTGAGGCTGATCTCCCTCTCTCCATGGACGGTCACATATGTCATGTGAAGACGGTATTATTCTTTGTGGGTCCCTTTGTTGAGCATGCAGAGCTCAAGAGAGCTTATCCACGTTTTTGGATAGCCATGTATAGTTCAGGATCAATTTACTAGCCGTGAATGTATTTGAAAGGATGAGAAATAGGCTTGAGCACTAGGTAAGGCGTGTGCCTATCATGTGAATCTATCCGAGATTTTGAGGAGAGATTCATTTTGCGAAGAGATTTGAATCTCTCTGAGAATTTTGCGGACGGCCCAAAAATATCTCCGTGATTTTTGCAGAGAAATTTGAATCTCTCCGAGATTTTTACGGACGGCTCAAAAATATCTCCGTGATTTTTTGCAGAGAGATTTGAATCTCTCCGATATTTTTTGCAGAGAGATTTGAATCTCTCCGATATTTTTTGCAGAGAGATTTGAATCTCTTAGAGATTTTGCAGACAGATTAAAATCTCTACGAAGATTTTCTTAACGGATTCGTATCTCTCTGTGGTCAGCTGGGACTCGGCCTGGAGAGAGAGGAGGCTTTGTACGCTCGATTAATGTCTCTGCGAGACTTTGACTCACTTTTCTTTTGACCAGCGTATCTTGCGGAGATGTGTTAGAATCAACAGTGTGTCCATATGATGAGCCAACAAGACCAGTATACCTCGAAAGGATGTTCTAGGAGCCTGTCGAAAAGGATCTGAGGTAGAATAACCGGCATATCTCGCGGGGATGTCCTAGGAGTTATCCAGAAATCTCAGTAAGTCGAGTCAGATCCTGGAGCATACATGACCAGTGTATCTCGTGATGATGTACTAGGAATAAGTCCTTGATCTCAAATAGGGTGAGTCGTGCTCACAAAAGATATGTATATCTCCGCTCTGGGTCATAAGTTCATTGGGGACGTATTTATGCATCTACAGATCCTGCATGACCAGCAGCATCTCGTTGAGGACGTATACTAGGAATTATGGCATCATAATCAGCTGCGTCTCGCGAATACATGCTGGAATTGTGGCTGTTATGGTTCATAAGTATGTCGGGGACATTTTACGCTCTACAGAACCTACGTGACCAGCAGTATCTCATTTAGGATGTGCGCTAGGAGTCACGGCATCATGACCAGGAGTGTCTCGCGGGGACGTATACTAGAAATCGTGGCTAAGGATGCCTTGAGGACCAAGGTATAAATCTCTCCCGTAAGAGTTGAGTTATGTCTATAGGGTTGGAATGACACTTTTTCCTTTTATCCAAATTTCACCATCTACATTAAGTCCCCTACTCAGAGTAGAACCTTGATTGTTCTATGATGAGTATATAGATGGTAACAAATCATTCGTACGCAATTACTATTCGTTCATCCTTTTCGACTTGCAGAATCCATGAATTGATGTATAGCCTTTGATTTTTATGACTCTGATCTTGGAATCGGTTCTGGACCTTGGAATTTCCTAGGACTTTGTGTTGATCGTCAATTGCATGATAATGAAGTCTTGATGGGACAAAGCTTCCGTCTTTAACGAATGAAATTTGTTAATTAGGGTTTATGTGGACAAAACCCTAATTTTCTCTCTTTGTGCATCCTTGAGCTTCCGAGTTTGTACACGCGGGTATGTGGGGAAGAGAGAGTTTCTGAACGTTTTCCTGGATGGCCTTGATATTGGTTAAGAGTCATGAGCAAAGATGAAAACTTACTTTTGAAGTAACGGAGTCCCTATGCCATATAGATTCTGAATCCAGGCTTGTGTTGTACCCTAATTTCTCTCTTCTTCGCGTCTGAATCCAGTGACACTGTAGAGGCTTGACAAGGATTGGAAGTAGTGCATGTATCTTGTGGGTCCGGAACCTTGTGCGATGAGAGCTTGTTTAATTCCTTGTACTAATCAGACTCCTCTTTATTAGAGAAAGTACATACCTTTGAAACCAAGGGTATTTTCGTCCAAAACCATTTTAAGCTTGATTTTTCTTTGGCATGAGAGAAACATGGAACCTCCCTAGACATAGTATCGTCTTGAAAGAGGGATTGGCGCGTCTCTGGTCCTACTTTTGGAAATCATGATCCTGAATTCCCTGTTTTGAGCCAGATTCCCTTTGTTTTCTCTGAAATTCTGCTTTTCTGGATTCCGTTTCAATCCCGTCCTTCTTCGAACACTTAGAGAGCTTAATATTCACGTGTATGATACCCTTGGGATGAGTAGATGAGAACTTGATCAGTCCCTAGTTGTATCAAGGCTTTCTTCTTTGAAAATACTCAAAACCGCAATATAAGGGTATTTTGGTCAAACGCCATTATGATCTCGCTTTTTTTTGAATAATAATGGGATAAAAGGGATTGAGAGATTCTTATAGAACCGTCTAAAAGAATGATAGAGGCTCGGTATCCTCTCTTTTAGAATGAATCCCTTTGTTTCACCAAATATTTGAAATTAGGGTTTTTCGTCAAACCCTAATTCTCTTCGACTTTGAACCCTTCTGAAAAAATTCCGAGAGAATAAATCACGTCCCACTGGCCTAGGAGAGTTTCCACACACATGAAAAGGGGTTTTCCATGACTTGGAAGAGTTTTGGAAGTAGAAAAGACCTTTGTTTCCTTATTTGAGCCAAATTAGGGCTATTTTCATGAAAACCCTAATTCTCTTCGGCTTTTGATCCCTCTGAAAAATTTCTGAAAGAATGAGTGACGTCCCATTGTCCTAGAAAACTATTCTCATGCACAGGAAAGGCTTGTACACGGCTTGGAGGAATTTTGGAAGGAGAAAAGACCTTGGTTTCCTTATTTGAACCAAATTCTTTTGATTTCCTCTTTTAGCTCTAAGTCATTTTCCTTTTGCTTCAAGGATTCTCTTTTGAAATCGAATTGAAAGAAAAATATTTGGACGTGTTCTAGGTATTGAAACTGGTCCACTATGTTCCACGAATTTTATTCACAGTAGAATTCCTTGTTCAAGTTGAATCCCTTTGCATTCTCTTAAAACTCCTTTCCTTGCTTGGCTTGAACTATAGTTGGACGCATTGGAGGATGGGGTAACTTGAAAACCATGTGTATGTGTATCCCCTTTTCTTCAAAAAAATCCAAAATATCGAACTAGGGCAATTCTGTATTTACTTCTGCCTTTTTCTTGATAAGTCTGCGTTAAAGGAGGTGGAGAAACTTCAGAATTATTTGTGATTTACTTGGGTAAGGATAGAAACAAGTAGAACACATCCTGGACTCCTTTTTGAAGTTGGTTTCCTTTTTCTTATTTCAAAATGATACTAATCTTCAAAGTGATGACATAGAAGTTAACAAAAGTACTTATCATCTTAAGTTTGCTGATGTAGATACCCATCCTTCGGTCTCAATTGCGGCATCTTCAGTAAGTCTTGAACTGTATATCTCCTTTATCATCTTTGATGCGTACTTATTCGACCATTAAATGAACAAAAGTAGTCCTAGTGTCAAGAATTTTCTTCGTTTAAGAGTTCATTAGAGATTTTCAGATTTAAGATGCTTAGAAAGAATCATTGTGAATTCTTCGTACGGACTCCGATTTGAGTCCCCGACCCCAACTTTGAAAGAAAAGAGGATAGGCTTTCTAATGAAAAAATAATAACTCGGTTCTGAGTTCGTTTGGCCAATCACACATGTGTATACTTTTGACTTTAGAAATCCCGTATAAAATTTCAGGAGTTTTTCAGATTGCACTTACTTTCGTGTTGGGGCCACATATCCTAGCTCGTTTATCCGTTTGATGTGCCCTTTTTATATTGTTGGAAAGATATATAGGAACATATTTTTTTAAGAAAGTACCCCAAAATTCCTCATGTAGCAATCCGAATTAGGAAGGGAATCCTTGTGTTGTTCGGACTTTTGACATGTCCCAACGCTTCAAACATGCTCGAGTTTTATGACCTCATTAAGCCTCCTTATATTAGAATAGGTCGTGATTTTTGCCTCCCTAGGTCAAACATTCCCATCACTTGATTTTATGTTTATACCCTTTATCGTGAAGAAAACGTATTTTTCCTTGATCCTTTGTTAAAGTGCAAACCCAAACAAATCCACGAGTATCTCATGAGATATAAATGGATTTCTCGAAAAGTATAAGACTCTAGGCATGAGGGTATGTTTGAAGGTATTAGGAGAAGACAAGGCTTGAAGAGATTAAGGGAGGACAAGGCTTTAGGGGGGAAGCCGGTCTTCATATAGAGAAAACCCTAGTCGTGTGTTGTTGATCCCTTAGTTTACTTCTTCTAATTCCTCTCTCCTTTATAGCGTACTCTTTGTGGTGAGAACGAGTTCGACCTTGGTAGCGTGAGGATGAGCGGACTTTAACAATTTCATAGGACCTTCAGAAAGAGATTTTTGGTGTAAAGACACAATTGACCGGACTGGGGTGATTTCACGGGAGCCATGTCTTCTATAACTTCGGGTGAGACACTTGTTGGCAATTTTAGTGTTATGAAAATGATAACTCTGAACTGCCTCGCTTCCGAGGATGTGGTATATCATTATGACCATCGTGAGAATTTTCACTTCAATATGGGCAATCACGAGAGTGGCTTGATTCTGTCAGGATCCGTCGGGGTGAATTGAGTTCAAGTTCTCGTATTTTAGAGAGTTTATTTATCTGGAGTGAAACATGGTAGATGACGAGATGGAACATGCTAAACCGTCGGCTCCAGATGCAGAGGCCAAAGAGAAGCAGCTGATCATGAAGCAAGAGATTTTCTTTAGATGCCTCTGTTCTTCAAGGTTGATATTTTCCCTTTCTGTACCTTTTTATGTATGCATCTTGTAAAGGAAGAAGACCCTCATGAGTTCTTAATTTTTTCAAAACCTAGATGGCTTTGTTGCTGTGCGAGTGGATGAAAACCCTAAGTAAAATTCGCAGTAGGAGGTCATTCCTTGCGCGATTTTTACTCTGGAGATTGTAGAAACTTCGTTTGACGTCTGAATTCAGTGGTTGACCCCAACTATCGAACATAAGAGACTCAAATTTCATATAGTAGTGACAAATATAGATTTTTAGCTTCTTTAGTCAGTAGTAAGCACGTGTGAAGTTGAACTCGGGAATCCAGAGATTCAGCAGGAATTCCTTCCAGTGTTTTGATAAAATCTCTTGGATCCTGTTTTGAAATAACATGCCATTTTAACACATGGTAGGAGAGACATAAACGGGTATTTCTCATCAAGGGTTTGTTTTTGAATTATCTACCCATTTTCCTAGTTCGTCGAGTTATGTGGCTAAAGTATGAGTCGCGTATGAGTAGAGTGGAAACTGTAGACTCCTCTTTAAACCCATTGCAAACCCTAGTCCCGGTGCATGCGTATAAAACCCTAAAATAGATGAAAATATTCAGATTTGAATCTTCATATCTTTAGTCAGGATCCGGAACATAGTCGCCTGATTGCAGAGAACATGTTAACTGTGACAGATTCAACGAGGCTGAAAAGAGGGGAGACTTTGATATATCGAGTCACAGATAAATTTTTGTTCACGATTTTGAACGACGATCTCTAGTCTCCTGGTCCCTAAGTTATAACTTGTCATGATGTGGGTTTGAGGAGTTGAATGGTCTTGATGTGTCCCGATATTTTGAGACTCTTGCGCTGATCGTTGCTAAATCTGTTATTTGAAAACTGGATGTTTGGGCCACCTTCTGTTAGCCATGCATGTATGTGACACACAATTCTTCGTTAGTCCCCAGCTTGATATAAGGCTAGGGATTCCCATTGACTCGGGATGTTTTGAAAATGAAGTAAGACCCTTATAGCGTATGATATTGAGTCTTTAAGGCGGGAAAGCGATAATCTGTGGGCTGGAGACGTCTGTGGAGAGTCATGTCGAGATACTAATGCATGTGTCTTTGTGGACAAGATGAAGTTTTTGTTCCGCCTCTACAAGGTGTCTTGACAGGGATTCATGTGAACTTCTGTAGTAAAATTACCCGTTGAGATATATTCTTATTTTGGGAGGATGCTCAACCAAACTTGAGAGTAGCATATGCCTTCTAGTACAATTAGGGTAATAGATACATTTAGGTCCAACTGCGCAGTCGATTTTTGTTTGTTTTATTGATGGAAGCGTTCTCTGGGAATCTTCTAGGTAATTCTTCATGTAGAGGAGTCGTTTTTTGACATGAGGAAATTGTGTATGATCGTCATATCTTGTCCTTCGGTCATCGCGTCTGAGCCTGACTAATGGAATAACCTGTAAATTGGATTTTGTCGGCAGAAGAGACTTTGAACGAGGGAACTGCTAGTATGCGCCTGAATGAGTAACGTGTATCATGAAGCTATGGTCTCGGTTCCTTCTCTTGTTTTACTTCAGTGACGGTAGATGGTTGTAGTTGTATGTCGAGTAACAGAGTTTTATCTGAATTGTTGGCACTTCAGATTTCTTTTCCTTTGGTAAGTTCAGGTGCGAAGATATGCTCCTTCTCTTTCTTGGGTGAACTGAGGTCCCATCGGAAAATGATACTGGATAATCATTGGTGTAGCCGAGATGGAGACTCATCGATACTTAGTCATACAATCGCTAGGACTCCTTTTCTTTCTGACGGGACGGGTGTTGAGATAGCATATCGACCGGCGGCTTTGAATCTTCAGATAAGTATGAGCTTTGTCCGAGCAATTTTTTTGAATCTAGTATTATCTTATACTTTTTCACGTTCTGGTCATGATCCTATGAAACACGAGAACGACAAGATGCATCCTGACTGGAGATTTATGACCTTATGAGGCTCTTCAAAGCTTTTGTCTAGGTCACGAATTTTTTGAAACCTTTCCAAGTTTTCGTTAAGTTTATCATGTAAACCATGAAAAGACAAATCCGACAGAAAAAGAACTAGGTCAATCTAGTACAGAATGAAAGAGTTATAAGTAAAATAGTAAAGTGAAGTAAACTTCCCGAGCCCCCTATGATCAGGTTGAGGGCCCTTGACCTGAACGAATTTTGGAGCAACCATTCATCAGAATCTCCAAGTTTAGAGCGTCATCTGGTCCTTTAAGTCCTTGAGAGTGATAGGGTCGGCTGGATGGTTGCTCCTTTGATCTGTCGCGTTCGTAATGAGATTTATCTTCTCCGGTGAGGTCGATTGCAGGCAAGACATCTTCAGTGTTATTCTCATTAGTTTTAGTACTCCTTCTTTAGGAAACGTGTACTCGATCAAGATTCATTTGAGTCTCTGGGAGTTCTCCTTAGTCCATATCCAACATTTCCAAGGATTAGCAGTAGATTTTCATGAAAATAGGTTACTAAGGCGTTTTGTTATGCATGAATAGATCCATATGATCAGGGACGCACTAACTTATTCAATAAGCTCAAACTCGAAAGAGAAATAAAGTGTTGGTAGGGATAACTCTCTCAGCTAATTTTGTAATGGATTTACAGAAACTGAATCAATAGAATGTTTTTTTGTTTGGATTGTTGGAATCGTCTTCCTTCCTAAGATACCTTGATTGATATCTGCAACTGAGTGACAACCTCCCACCGTGGTCGCCAAAATGTAGTTACCTAAAATCGGTGAGAGGCTATATATGGGATTCTATGGTTTTTGAAAGTGAGTTACGAGAGGTTGAGCACGAACAGTCTCTGCCTAAACCACGCACAGTGGCCATTCAAAGGCTGCTTCAGTCACAGGGAAGAAGTATTAGGGCTGATCTTAGGGAGGGAAGCAGATGAAGAGACAGATCAGAGAAAAAGTTAATGCTATGAGAGGTTATGAGATATATGATCGTAGCTTGGAAAAAAGAGGACCTATTTATAGTTGAATTCTCTAATCTCAAGTCAGTGAAGATAAGTATTGCTTGTCATGCCGTTTGGAACAATCTTCCCTTCTCTTCAGGAATAGGGATAAACTAGGTTGAGTTTATCTCATTATTCCACCACCTTTACTCTCTTCTGCGGTGAGAAATAAGCCGGGTATTTCTCACAGGTTCCGTAGACCCTCAGGCCAAAACCATAATTATTATCCCCCCATTTGTGTGAAGCTGAGTCCGCCTTTGTGATGATGTGTTGATAGAGAAATATTCTCTTTAGCCGAGTTGGCCAAGATAGAGAGATATTCTCTGAATTGTGAGAATGACTAGGATGAGTCAAGTGAAAAGACATGGAATTCCTCAGGAATCGTGTGCAGAGTGTGAGAGGAGCTGAGGTTGATCGCCCTCTCTCCATGGCCGGTCACATATGTCATGTGAAGACGGTATTATTTTTTGTGGGTCCCTTTGTTGAGCATGCGGAGCTCAAGAGAGCTTATCCACGTTTTTGGATAGCCATGTACAGTTCAGGCTCAATTTACTAGCCGTGAGTTTATTTGAAAGGCTGAGAACTAGGTAAGGCGTGCGCTTAGCATATGAATCTATCCGAGATTTTGAGGAGAGTTCATTTTGTGAAGATATTTGAATCTCTCTGAGATTTTTGCGGACGGCCCAAAAATCTCTCCGTAATTTTTGCAGACGGCCCAAAAAACTCTGCGCGGTTTTTGCAAAGAGATTTGGATCTCTCCGAGATTTTTGCGGACGGCTTAAAAATCTCTCGTGATCTTTTGCAGAGAGATTTGAATCTCTCCGAGATTTTGCAGATGTATCAAAATCTCTCCGAAGATTTTCTTAACGGATTCGTATCTCTTTGTGGTCAGCTGGGACTCGTCCTGGAGAGAGAGAAGGCTTTGTACGCCCGATTAATGTCTCTGCAAGACTTTGTCTCACTTGTCTTTTGACTAGCGTATCTTGCAGAGATGTGCTAGAAATCAACAGTATGTCCATATGATGAGCCAACAAGACCAGTGTATCTCGAAAGGATGTTCTAGGAGTCTGTCGAAAAGGCTCAGAGGTAGAATAACAAGCGTATCTCGCGAGGATGTCCTAGGAGTTATCCGGAAACCTCATTGAGTCGAGTCAGAGCCTAGAGCAGACATGACCAGTGTATCTCGCGATGATGTACTAGGAATCAGTCCTTGATCTCAAATAGGGTGGGTCGTGCTCACATGAGATATGTATATCTCCGCTCTGGGTCATAAGTCCGCTGGGGATGTATTTATGCATCTACAGAGCCTATATGACCAGCAACATCTCGTTGAGGACGTACTAGGAATCATGGCATCACAATCATCTGCATCTCGCGAAGAAATGCTGGAATTGTGGTTGTTTTGGTTCATAAGTCTGCCGGGGAAGTTGTACGCTCTACAGAGCCTACTGACCAGAAGTATCTCGTTGAAGATGTGCTCTAGGAGTCACGGCATCATGACCAACAGTGTCTCGCGGGGACGTATACTAGAAATCGTGGCTAAGAATGCCTTGAGGACCAAGGGATTAATCTCTCCCGTAAGAGTTGAACTCTGTCTATAGGGTTGGAATGACACTTTTTCCCTTTATCCAAATTTCACCATCTACAGTAGCTGAAAAGATTGACAATCTTGCAGACACTATCACTAAGCTCCATCTTCATGATGAAGATAAACATAACAAGAATATGGAAGAAAAACTGTTGCAACGTGAACAGGAAAGTGATGCTCTCTTTACCAAGCTTACTACAGCACTCAACAACACCATCGCAACAACCATGGAAAACTCTTTACGCGCTGTGTTTAGAGAATTTTTACCTCAGATGAAACACCGTCCTGGAGCTGCACCACCACCTCCATTTAATAATGGTCAACCACAACAGTTGCGCCCTAATATCAAATTTTCTAACTTTGCTGGAGAAGATCATGACAACTGGATTTTCAATGCAGATCAGTAGTTTAGTGTTTACAATGCTTCTGATGCTCTTAAAATTATTGTAGCATCTGCACATCTCAAAGGTGAGGAAAATTAATGGTTCAGATGGAGAAGAACCAAAACGGAAGTCACTACATGGGAACAATTTTGTACTTTGGTTCGTGGAAGATTTGCTCCAGAAATTTTTTTGGATGCTAGGCTAGCTATTAGCACAATTGAGCAGAAAGGTATTATACATGAACATATCCCCGAGGTTGAGCATCTATTGAACTTTGTTGATTTTCCTGAGGATTTCTTGATCAGATGCTTTATTCATTCTCTGAATCCTCATATTGGCACTACGGTTAAATTGTTGGCACCATA
The DNA here is from genome assembly GCF_003573695.1 of Papaver somniferum. Lineage (NCBI taxonomy): Eukaryota > Viridiplantae > Streptophyta > Magnoliopsida > Ranunculales > Papaveraceae > Papaver > Papaver somniferum. Next base: position 21,133,757 of record NC_039365.1, on the reverse strand, counting down.
AACCTTAACTGGGCTTTTACTAAAGAAATTCATCAAGAAGAAGCTTATGCAGCTATTAATAAGGCTGTTACACGACAACCTATTCGTCCTTCTCCATTTAGACCTGCTGCTATAATACAACCTACTCCATACAATAAGTCTTCTTTACCTCAAGGAGCTAGACGATTATCCCCAGCTGAACAAAGAGAAAGACGATCTCAAGGTCTTTGTTTTAACTGTGATCAATTATTCACACCCAATCATGTTTGTGTGAATCCTAGATTAACATTATTGGATGTAGATGAAGTGGACTCTGAGGATACTGCTGAGAAATTTGAAGAAACTACTGCCTTTGATCATGTTGAGGTATCTGAATCATCACCTAAAATTTCTTTCAATTCACTTATGAGATCTCATTTTCCTATAACAATGAGGGTAAATGGTTCCACCAAAGCACAACCTATTACTGTGTTAATCGATTCAGGTTCTACACATAATTTTCTTCATCCATCCTTAGCCAAATAATGTGGTTATTCGACTGAATCAAAGAATTCTCCACTTAGTGTGATTGTTGGTGATGGTGGTAAGTTAGCTACTCTCGGAGTTTGTCTTAATGTTCCTTTTTGTCTGCAAAAGAAAAACTTCACAACAGATTTTCATCTACTTGATATTAGTGGATGTGATTCAGTGTTAGGAGTCTAACGGCTTCGTACTTTGGGACAAATTAAGTGGGATTTTGCGAAATTGACAATGAAGTTCTCTATTGATGGCGCAACTATTTCATAAATTGGAAACAACAATTCATATGTCATGATTCTGGAGGCAGATTCAATTCATCATTTATTATGGACAGAAAATTATGCATTTGTTCTTCACTTGTCTGCATTGAGTACTTCATTAAATGCAGCTAAAACCCTAGCACCTGGCACAGATTTGACACCTGAATTTTCACAACTATTTTCATAGTTTGCTGACATTTTCAAAACTCCTACATCTCTTCCACCAGAAAGAATTCATGATCATAAAATCCCTTTACTACCTAGTTCTGCTCCTGTCAATGTGAGGCCTTATAGATATCCTTATTTTCAAAAATATGAGATTGAGAAGATTGTTTCTGAAATTCAACAAGCTGGATTTATACGGCCAAGCTCAAGTCCTTACTCTTCTCCCATACTTATGGTACGTAAAAAAGACGGTTCTTGGCGTATGTGTGTGGATTAGAGACTTAAACAAAATCAACATCAAAGATCGTTTACCTATTCCAATGGTTGATGAGCTGCTAGATGAGTTATTTGGCGCCACTGTTTTTATAAAATTGGATTTACGATCAAGATATTATCAAATTCGACTTCATGGACAAGATATTTCAAAAACATCATTCAGAACACATGATGGTCATTTTGAATTCTTAGTTATGCCTTTTGGATTGTCAAATGCTCCTGCTACATTTCAGAGTTTGATGAATAATATCTTCAGGCCACATTTGCGAAGGTTTGTTCTTATATTCTTTGATGATATATTAATTTATAGCAAGAATATGAAGGAGCATATTAAACACTTGTCTATTGTGTTTCTGTTTGACAAAGACTCAAAGTAAACTTTTGCACAATCAACAGTTGGCTATCTTGGTCATGTAATTTATGCTAAGGGCGTACCAGTGGAGAATGACAAGATCCAATGCATACTTTCATGGCTAATCCCTTTTACAATTAAGGAACTAAGAGGTTTTCTTAGATTAGTTGGTTATTATCGTAAGTTCGTCAAAGATTATGGAAAGATCAGTGCTCCATTGACACAATTTCTCAAAAAAGGTGCTTTTGTATGGACTGAAAAGGCAACTATAGCATTCAAATTATTGCAGAAATCTCTCACTACAACTCCAGTATTACAGCTTCCATATTTCACAAAAGAATTTACCTTACGAATGTGATGCTTCTGGGAATGGCATAGGTGCTGTTTTAACACAACAACAACGACCAATTGCATTCTATAGCAAATCTCTTTCTGGGAAAAATCTTAATCTCTCTATTTATGATAAAGAGATGCTTATTATTGTTTCAGCAATACAAAAATGGCGTCCTTATTTACTTGGAAGACATTTTAAGATCTATAATGATCATCGCAGTCTCAAGTTCTTTCTTGATCAGAAATTATCTTCAATGGAGCAGCAGAAGTGGTTATCCAAATTGTTAGGCTACGATTATGAAATAATTTTTCGTCATGGAAAAGAAAACATTGCAACTGATGCATTATCAAGAAGTGTTGGCTCTAATTTTCATATTTCTACACTTGTTTTCTCCGGTGTTGATGACATTAGTCAAGAATGTCATGCTGATGAAGAATTAGGAGCCATTATACAAAAATTGCGGAAAAATGCGACTTGTAAGGTAAATTTATCTTGTACTGGTGGTATATTACGTCTTAAGGGTCGCATAGTTGTACCTTCATCTTCTACCTTGTGCACTAAATTACTTGAAGAATTTCACTCCAATCCTATTGGAGAACACTCTGGATACTTAAGAACTTACAAGGGTTTGCAGCAGAATTTCTATTGGAAGAGAATGAAAAATTCTGTATAAGATTAATTTCTCATTGTGATACATGTCAACGTAATAAGTCTGAAGCTGTATCTCCACCGGGACTTTTGAGCCCACTTCCAATCTCTGCTGACATATGGTTGGATATATCGATGGACTTTATTGATGGATTTCCAACTTCTAGTCGGAAAAACGTTATTCTAGTCATAGTAGATCGACTATCAAAGTACGCACATTTTATACCTCTCACTCATCCATATACTGCTAATTTTGTGGCTGAAGTTTTTGTGCGTGAGTTTGTACGACTTCATGGTATGTCAAGGAGTATAGTCAGTGACAGAGACCCAATTTTTATCAGCAATTTTTTGCCTTGCAGAATACCAAGCTATGCCATAGCACTGCATATCATCCATAATCCGATGGGCAAATAGAACTGACAAATCAAACATTAGAATGCTATCTTCGTTGTTTTGCAGGTGTGAAACCAACTGATTGGGTTAAATGGTTACCATGGGCAGAATAGTGGTACAACACCAGTCATCATTCATCTATTAAAATGACATTGTATCAAGCAATTTATAGCAGAACTCCTCCAACAATTTCTAGCTATCTCCCTGGATCTACCGCAATAAATGATGTTGATATCAATCTGAGAGCTAGAGATCATACACTGAAGATTCTAAAGTCCCATCTTGAAGCTGCACAATCAAGAATGAAGATTAATGCTGATGCAAATCGCATAGAAAGAAAGTTTGAGGTTAATAATAGGGTATTTTTACGTCTTCAACCATACAGACAGGAAACAATTGTTAATCAGTCTTGCTCAAAGCTTTCTCCTAAATTCTATGGTCCTTTTCGTATCATTGAGAGGATTGGAGAAGTCGCGTACAAACTGGAGTTACCTTCTTCAAGCCGTATACATCCAATTTTTCACGTTTCACGGCTTAAACTGCCAGTGTTGAACAAACTTTGCCCAGTATAATTGATTATGACAAATGGGAACCTGAACTTGTTTTGGAGCGTAAAATGTACAAGAAAAATAATCAAGCCGGAACCAAGTGGTTAGTTCAGTGGAAAGGACATCCTAAAGATGAAGCAACATGGGAGGATGCAGATGACATTGTCATCCGTTTTCCAAAATTTAAGGCTTGAGGACAAGCCATTTTTCCAGCAGGGTGGGATGTTACGACACCAACACCATTTGTTTTGCTATTTCCTTATTTAGTTTACTCCAATTATCTTTATTAAGTTTGGTTTAGTTTCTTAGTTTGTATAGAACTCTTAATATTAGCCTTGTTTTCTTACCAAGAATTCTTGTTAGCTTTAATTACGTTGTTTGAGTTTGTAACAGAACATCAACCAATAACAACTTAAGTTTTACCTATTTTCCTGTTCTCAAGCTGGTGGCTAACCCCCAACTCAAAGGGTTTATCTGGTTTTATTCCTATTTCAAAGTTTTCTTCAGTGTTAAGAGGTCTAGAACCCTAACACAATGCCATATAGCCTCATGAAGCAAGATGAAGCGGGGGACACCCTAAGTTACTTGAGACGGAATAGACCTAAGGTAATGCCATCACGATCACGATATCGGAAGATGTCCTGCCATAATAGGAGATATCCAGAATTAAGGAACTTGTCTTTGGCTAAGGGAAGAATCACTTGACCAAGATATCTCCCTTCAAACAATGGTAAACGACGAGTGACTCAAATATCTGATCACTTAACCTAGGAGCAAGTGTAACCTAAACAGGACATTATTAAAAACTAAGCCCAAGAAGGCACAAAACTAATGAGAGTAAGGAAACTTGTCATACTCCAAATCCAACACCGTAAGAGATGACCTGTCCAATTAAGATATTGATCACTCCTTGGCCTTGTCACCCATGGTTGGATGAACAACATGCACAACAATTAACCTCAGAGCCACCGAAATAAAAACATCACACGATATAATTAGACAACAAAAGATATCATGCATATCAATAATTACTTTAACAAAAAGTATTGACTGCCTCCCATATTTGAGGACTTTCCAAGAAATAGTTAGCAAATTAATATGCAAAACCCCGTGTTTTTAGCATGGTGCACACTAAAAGATGTGCCATGGCCTGAGATGAAGCTTCATCCAAAGCTTTCGTTGTGCGCTAAGCAGTTGATTGGCTTAAGGCCAATACCGCTCCAAAATGGAGCATTATCTTTAGTATTTGTCCCAATGTCCAAATCTCTCATCAAATGATGTATTAGGCAAGTTAGGTAGATGGCCTTGAGCTTGCAGCGTAATCATTGCGCATTATGAAGGCTATTGGCCTGGAGCCAATATCGCACAATCATTGTGCATCAGGCCAGAGAGGGCTGGCCGAGAGAATATTGCACAATAATTGTGAAATACGTCAAAGAGAATTTCGCTCAATCATTGTGGGAGAAGCAGAACCAGTGTTGCACAATCATTGTGAAATATGGCAGAAGCGAGCGGTGCGTAATCATTGTTCGCAATCATTGCACATGAATAGTAAAGCAAGCATGTGATTTTGGTCCCTAATTCTAACTTTTAGAAATTGCAAGTTAACATATATAGGGAGGGGTTGAAGGTGCATATGCGGACCATTCACCAAGTAAGCCTCATAGCTTAGCCGGAAGAGTATAAATGATGCCTAAGGTTCATTTATAATTGCGTAGCCTTGCGAAGAGGGAATTTGATGCTTAGGCATCACTATGCCATGTCGTGGACCCGATAATACATAATCATTGTGCATTTTTTCGGAACGGCCTATACGGACTAGGCCATTACCATCTTTGATAGGCCACAACCTTGCAAATGAGTTGGCTTAAGTTGATATCCCTTCGAGGATGAACTACCGTCTGTGCTTGATCCCTTTAGAGTAGGGAAGGGTACTAGGCAGCCGCAATGAGTTGCAGCATTGCAGGTCTAGCACGTTGGCCCCTCATGTCATTTTAGATTGGTAGCTCGATGCAATAGATAATTGTGTCCAAGCTTGATGAATCTTAGTTGCATGCCAACAAGTGGATGCTCATAATTCATATCAAGCTACATAGAGTTGGTAAGCGTGGTAAGGTTGGGAATTGGCAAAAGGCTTCAAGCGTCTTATGCCTAAGTAGTTTGATGGTTACTAAGCTAGATAGGAAATTCGGTGATGAATTTTGAGGCAAAGCCAGTGATGCACGCAGGATGCATTGGTCTTGGCCCTATGACCTTATACCCTTTTGCGGACAAGGGTAAGTTTGGAACGGTATGGAAGCTATGTCAGCCGCATCATGCTCAACGAGCATGCTTGCAAGGGAAAATAGGTTCACATTTTCCTATATTTGAGGCCCGGATCGTAGCTTCATCATGGCGCATTGGGGGAGTTATGGTCTGCGCGCCCAGGCGCGTCAGGAGAAATTTTCTGGTCCGTCACAGTCTGTATCAGAGCAAGTTATGATATAACCCTAGGGACTGTGCGGAGTGGACTCGTCAACGAGTATTTTTCCTTCAAAAGGAAATAAAGTTGGAGAGTAGAACAAGTTTTGCGCGGAAAGAGTTTGTAACTGCAATGCCAGTTACTTTGCGAATCCAGTTGAGCTTGTTTACGTAGTGTGAGTTTGCCTGGCCTAAGTGGTACCCCACTTACGAGTGGATATTCGTAAGACCGTCTGGGACGGTGGGTAGGCAATGGAACTGATCATCCCCACACGTTGGAGACTGGACAACGGTGTGCGTTTTCAGACCCGGCTAGCATCCCACTTACGAGTGGCAACCTGGATGACCGTTGGGGATGATAGACAACTGGATTCTTTTCCACAGTACTGCCATAAGATCTTGTCATTTCGATGACATCTTCAAACTTGTGAACTTTAGGGATTCCTGAGAGGTGGTATGCGACTCCCCTTAGGATACCTTGTTAAGATATCCTTTTGGCACTGGCCAATTGATATTCTTGGTAACGTTGTGGACTCTTTTAGGATTCCTGAGTATGCGGTATGGTACGTTTGCTCAGAAGGTCTAAATTGATGTTCACGACGACCTGAAGAAGCGTGATTTCTGAGCATCTAGTATGAGACTTTTGCTGAGGAATCCAAACCAAAGAGTTTGTCCACAATAATTTTTGTTTTGAATTTCAGGGACGAAATTCTTTAAAGGGGTGAATAATGTAACACACCATGTTTTTAGCATGACATACGCTAAAAGATGCGCCATGGCCTGAGATGAAGCTTCATACAAAGTTTTCGTTGTGCGGTAAGCAGTTGATTTGCTTAAGGCCAATACCGCGCCAAAATGGCGCATTATGTTTGGTATTTAGACCAAGGGACAAACCTCACATCAAATGATGCATTAGTCAGTTGGGTAGATGGCCTTGAGATTGCCGCGTAATCATTGCGCATTATGAAGTCTATTGGCCTAGAGCCAATATCGCACAATCATTGTGCATGAGGCCAGAGAGGGATGTACGAGAGAATACTGCACAATCATTATGCAATACGTCAAAGAGAATTTCGCGCAATCATTGTGGGAGAAGCAGAACCGGTGTTGCACAATCATTGTGCAGCAATACGACAGAAGCGAGCGGTGCGCAATCATTGTACGCAATCATTGCACATGAATAGTGAAGCAAGCATGTCATTTTGGTACCTAATTCTAACTTGTAGAAATTGCAAGTTAACATATATAGGGAGGGGTAGTTAGTTGAAGATTCATATGCGGACCATGCACCAAGTAAGATTCATAGCTTAGCGGAAAGAATATAAATGATGCCTAAGGTTCATTTATAGTTGTGTAGCCTTGCGAAGAGGGCATTTGATGCTTAGGCATCACTATGCCATGTAGCAGACCCGATAATGCATAATCATTATGTATTTTGACGGAACGTCCTATACGGACTAGGCCATAATAAGTTGGCTTAAGTTGTTGTCCCTTCGAGCATGAACTAAGGTATGTGCTTGATCCCTTTAGAGTAGGAAAGGGTACGTAGGCAGCCACAATGAGTTGCAGCATTGTAGGTCCAGCACGTTGGCCCCTCATATCATCTAAGCTCGTTGCTCGACGCAAGAGATGATTATGTCCAAGCTTGATGAAGCTTAGTTGCATGCCAGCAAGTGGATGCTCATACTTCCTATCAAGCTACACATAGTTGATATGCGTGGTAAGGTAGGGAATTGGCAAAAATCTTCGAGCGGCTTATGCCTAAGTAGTTTCATGGTTACTCGGCTAGATAGGAAATTTAGTGATGAATTTTGAGGCAAAGTCAGTGATGCACGCAAGATGCATTGGTCTTGGCCCTACGTCCTTATACCCTTTTGCGGACAAGGGTAAGTTTGGAACAGTGTGGAATCTATGTCAACTGCATCATGCTCCACGAGCATGCTTGCAAGGGAAAATGGGTGTGCATTTTTCTAGCTTTGAGGCCTGCATCGTAGCTTCATCATGGCAAATCGGGAGAGTTATGGCATGCGCGCCCAGGCGCGCCAGGCGTAATTTTCCGGTCCGTCACATAATGCCTCTAAAACAACAGAGGACTTAGTTAGCATACTAACTAATCAAAAATCCATTAAACATTGCCTCGGAAGAAGCACGAGGACTTGCTAATCAAAAATATCTTTAAACCCTACCTCGAAAACTGCACGATGGCATAACTCTAAAAGGACAAAAAAAATCTTAACATAGCAAAGCAAAGGAACATCAAGACTGTTCATCACCAGGGACATCCTGTTCCACATCCATCTGACCCCCATCCTCGGTTGCACCGCCACTAGGAGAATCTTGCTCGCAATCGGGCTCGGCAGGTTCTGGAGGAACCACAATATTAGAAACAGCAACTGCAACATCTCTTTGACGCTCGGCAGGATGGCATCCCTACATGCATTAGTAATCTTGACAGCATACTCAGAATGAATATCGTCCATCATCTTCTGCTTGTCAACACGTTCCGCCTCTAGCTCCTCTTCATGGCGAGTCTCCAGGTCACTGAGCTTATCATCCATATTTTGGTTTTCTACTTTAACATCTTCCAACTGCCTCTCAAACTCTGCATTATGCTTCTGAGCCTCTGCAAGACAGAAAAGATACAATTAATAGAAATTCCACAAGGAATGACATATATAAAACCAAAAGTTGCTAACAGGCAACCTTCATGTTCAGCTAAAACAGAAGCTAAGGTATGTTCCAATTGGACTTTCTCATTATCTAGAGCAATGATGTGTGCTTCAGTTGACATAATGGCACCATTTCCATAAGGACACGAAAGTATATGCCTATCATGCTCCTTTTCAAGCTTCACAGACGTTGGAGTTCTTCTTCATCATCCTATGCCTGCGCTAGTATGCATACTATGCTTTATCCAATCATGGTTAAGTGTTATAAACTCCATTTAAATCATTGAAACATTATCGGAAGACGACAATAGCTGTCTCACACAAACTATTAGCTTCAAAGAAATTTTCAAGTGATTGAATGATCAATACGAAACATTCTGAGTCTACACCAAATGACTGTCTCACACAACAAATCATGTAAGATGTTACCAGGTGATTGTCACATGATCATCTTTTGACTTTCATCAAGAATATAATATCTTGGCGCGATATAACCCTTTTGCCAATATGTATTCGAAATGTTCCATACTTGGTGCTACATTGGCTCCAGGCCAATGTTCCACTTTACTGCGCAACAGAAACTTTGGATGAAGATTCATCTCAGGCCATGACGCATCTTTGAGCATGCGCCATGTTAAAAGCATGGGGTGTTACAAGACAGTTCGGCATGTTAAAGTTGGCTGTAGTGCTAGAGATTAGTGTGGCATGTTAAAGTTATATATAGTACTTGAGATTAACATGGCATGTTAATGGCATAAAAGTAGTATAGCATGTTCACTCTTTATTATGACAGTTAGGATATAATTATATTTGAAGCCAACAACGAGAAAGAATAATACACCTCTCACCTTTTTGTGAATGATACATGTGTATCCTTACCCCTTTAGGGAACTTAGTTAGCCTCAATCTAAGTTGAGGGAAGAATCATACTCTAGGAAGTAATACTTGTTTAGGAAGAATTCCTAGTTAGGGAAGAGTTTTGTTTTAGGCAATACTCTTAGTTTAGGAAATAGATTCCTAATATAAGTCCTTGGTCGGTTGAGTACGATGAAGGCTATAAATAGAGGGCTTTGGCTAATAGCTAAGGACATATATTAGATACAACAAACCTAGAGAAAGCTTAGAACAATTCTTGTGCAAGCTTAGCAAACATTTTAAGGTTGATCCACTGTTTAGAGAAGATTGTGAGAATAAAAAAGAGAGAATTATAATCGTTTTCTTGTTCATAATCTAGAGAAGATATTTTTCTTCGAATTATTTTCTTGTGTCTATGTTTTCTAAGACTTTTCGTCTATTATTATCCTGATTTCCGCCTCTATAATAATAGCTACCAAGGTAAAGGGATCAAACTTATCATGTTGGTACCAGGAGCAAGGTTAGTTTCTAGGGTAGATCCCTGTGGTTTATGGTTTTCACTAGATCTATATACATAAAGCTTGGTGAGGTACTCGAGAAGCTAGAAGACGTTAGGAGAACAAGGGGATCAAGGATGAAAAATCTAGATGATGATCTTATACAAATCGAACCACAAACTACGGAAGAAAAAGTGGATAAGCTACAAACAGACATGAAGTCGATTCAAACCACCCTTGAAGAGTTGACTGGATGTATTCGTTCTCATACACCCAAAGCAAAGACAAAGAAGAAGATTATATCTTCACTTGAACTGTCGAAAGAAGAGGACGAAGAAGAAGAAGAAGAAGGAGAATAATAAGAAGAGGAAGAAGATGAAGACGAAAAGAAGAAAAGTGAGTTTCTCAAAAGTCCTACTTCAACTAAACTTCATGGTAAGAATCTGAAAATTGATTTCCTTATTGATATTCCACTTTATGGTGGAAGTGTCGACGTAGAAAAATTGGATGATTGGATTGAACTTCTAGAGATGTATTTTTCTTTATTTGAATATGGTTCAAAGGAAAAGATTTCTTTCGTGGCATTGAAGCTACAAAAGCATGCTCTAACCTTGTGGAAAGCTTATCAAAGACAAAACCAAGGTAAGGGAGTATTATCATGGAAAAGATTCAAGACAGTTGTAAGGAAAAAATTTATCCGGTTGGCTACCTTGAGGAGAGATGGTTCAAGTGGTACAACTTGAAGCAACCATACAACCAAACCGTGCAAGAACATACTTCCGAATTTCAAAATCAAGTTATGGCTTTGGATTTAGATTTGGAAGATCATACTATCTATGTGAAGTATATTTCCGGGTTCCATGAGTATATACGGAAGGAGTTGAAGATGTTTTCAGTAGATATTATTGCTGAAGCGAGTGTAAAACCTAATGTTATTGAAGACAAGCTTAAGAAAACTGACTCTAAGGGAAATTCCAAGGGAAAATATGGAGGTACCACTGTGAAAGGAGCAAATAAGAAGGGAAGTCTAGTGACAAGGAAGGTTTGACTTGCAACCATTGCAAGCAAACAAGTCACGTTATCGACAAGTGTTGGGTAAAGAACCCTCATCTAAATCCCAAAGGGCTGCAGAGGAAAGAAGCCACGAAGGCAGCACTAGTCGCTCAAAATCCAAAAGAAGTCCACGGACTAACGGAACCCAATTCAAGACTCTCTCTTATGGAAGGGGAAAAAGAAAGACCTTCAAAAGATGATCTTAGGGAGAGACTCTTCACAGTGAAGATGCAATTCAAAACATAATTGGTTGATACTGTTATTGACCCGAGAAGTCAGAAGAATTTACTTTCGCATTCTTTAGTACAGAAGTTTGGTTTGAAGACTTTCAAACATCCGAAACCATATCCTTTAGTGTGGATTCAAAAGGAATAAGGGATACAGGTTGGAGAGCAGTGTACGCTCAAGTTTGATTTTGATGAGTCATACATTGATGAAGTTACATGCGACGTAGTACCTTTGGAATTGGATGTCTGTCAAGTAGTACTAGGTAGTCCTTACCTATGGGATAGATATGCAACTCTATATAGGAGGGAGAAAAAGTACACCTTTACCAAGAATGGGGAGAGTTTTGGGATTTGAGATACAAATTCTCCTCTCGAGGGAGAAAGCTTAATCGCAGTCACTCGGGCTAAGCGGTTAACCAACGTTGGTGAATGCTAGCACAACGTTCATTCTCCTTGTGATTTGTTCTCTTGAAGAGAAGCCGAGTAGAGTTTGTTTGGCAGCCTTGTCTGCATAACAAGAAGGCAACCTAGAAAGGTTGAAGTTGAAATATAAGGATTTATTTTCAGATGTCATGGGATTACCGCTAAAGAGGAGTGTGGATCATGATATCATGTTGACCGGGGAAAGCTCTCTACCTAATATAGGTCTTTACCACACGATTGTAGAGGAATCTAATGAGATCAAGAAACAATTCCACAAACTTCTAGAATTATAAATGATAGTGCCAAGTGCTTCACCTTGTGGATCAGCAGTGTTGTTGGTGCCAAAGAAAGATGGAGGATGGCGTATATGTATTGATTATAGAGCATTAAACAAGATCACAATCAAGAATCGTTACCCTTTACCTAGGATAGACGACATGATGGATCAGTTGGAAAAAGCTCGAGTCTTTACAAAGTTATATTTCAAATTCGGATACCATCAAATGAGAGTTCGAGAAGATGATACATGGAAGACTACTTTCAAAATCAAACAAGGTTTGTTCAAATGGTTGGTGATGCCTTTTGGTTTGTGTAACGCTCCAGTGACGTTTATACGTTTGATGAATGATTTGTTACTCCTTTTTATAGAATATTTTGTGATTGTTTACTTGGATGTCCTAATATACAAAAGAACTTGGGAAGATCATCTCGTTCACGTTGAGAAGGTGTTTAAAGTGTTACATGAAGGCCAGCTGAAGTTGAACGTAAAGAAGTGTGATTTTGGGAAAGAGGAGTTGGTGTATCTCGGATTCATTGTTGGTGGTGGACAACGGAATATTGATCCAAGTAAGGTTGAAGTGATCACTAAGTGGCCTAGACCTAGTACTGTAACTGAAATCAGGAGTTTCTTAGGGGCTTGCACATACTTGTGTAAGTTTACCCGACATTTTTCGAATATTGCGAGACCATTACATGGTTTGACGGGAGCTAAGGCAAAGTTTGAGTGGCAGCAAACCCATGAAGATGCTTTTCAGTTACTAAAAAAGAATATTTCAGAAGCACCGGTGTTGGCATTGCCTAATTTACAGCGTACTTTTGAAGTTGAGACTGACGCTTCTAACTATGCAATGGGAGGAGTGTTGTTGCAAGATGGTAAACCAATAGAATACCATTCAGAATTTTTTCAGGCGCTATTAAGAACTACGCGCCTTATGACAAAGAATTTTGTTATTTATATCAATGTATCAAGCATTGGTGAGTGTATATCTTAGGTAAAGAAATAGTGGTACATTCAGATCACAAACCATTGGAATATCTATACGCTCGAACAAAACTACAACAAGCCCGACACATGAAGTGGATGTCTTATTTGATGAGTTTCAATATTCTCATTAAGTACAAGAAGGGAGTAAAAAATAAGTTGGCAGATATGTTGTCTCGTCCACCAATTCGAGCAATATTAATGGTGGCCATGAGAACTCAACCAATTGTTCCTCCATAGTATACAGAGTCATATGTATCCAACAAATACTTCAACAAGGTGTTAGAAGGTGTAAAGAGTGGTTTGAAAAGCGAGTATGAACTCCGAGATGGATTGTTATACAAAGGTTAGTTACTTTGCATACCAGAAGATGGAAATCGTTTACAGTGGTTGAGAGAGGCACACACTTCTCGAGTTGCTGGACATTTTGGGATGAATAAAACTCTCCTTAACCTCCGGCGTTATGTATTTTGGCCGAAGATGCAAGATGATGTGGCTAAGTTAGTTCGAGGGTGTAAGTTGTGTAGCACTTCTAAGCCTTCTAACAGAAAACGTGGATTATATCTACCATTACCAGTTCCATCAATACCTTGGGGGAGTATCTCTATGGATTTTCTTAGTGGGTTACCAAAGACCAAGACTGGTTATGATTACTTGTTCGTTGTGGTCGACTGATTCATCAAGATGATCACATTAATTCCATGTACAAAGACGGTAACGTGAGTCGGTGAAGGAAAGCTCTTATTTGAGCATGTGCGGAAGCATTTTGGATTACCTACTTCGATTATTTATGATAGGGATAGTCGGTTCTTTATTCATTTTTGGGATTCTTTATGGAAGATGATGGACACTAGCTCGAAGAAGAGTACAACTTTTCATCCACAGACATACGGACAGACAGAACTGGTCAACAGGACTATAGTTCACATGTTAAGGGGATATAATCCCAAGCATCCTAAAGCTTGGTATGAGAGTTTACCATATCTATAATTTGCATTCAATACAGAAGTTCATAGTTCTTCAGGAAAATCTCCTTTCGAGACGTTCTATGGTTACTTACCACTTAGTCTTTTTGATCTAGTATTTTCTAGTGACACCTCAATGGGAGGGAAGGAAGGAAGTGAACGACAAAAGGCACAAAAGTTCTTGGAGAAGATATCTCAGATTCATGCAACTGTTGAAGCACAATTAAAGAAGTCACAATCCAAATACAAAGCAAACCATGACAAGCATAGTGTGCCTTGTAATTTCGGTGTTGGTGACTTGGTATGGTTAAAATTAGTTAAGGAAGGACTGAATGGGGAAGGTAAGAAGTTGAAGCCGTTGAGGTATGGACCATTTCGTATTCTCGATCAGATTGGTGATAATGCCTTTCCTCTAGATCTGCCACCTTATCTAGGAATGTACTCGGTTATAAATGCCGAATACTTGAAATTTTTTGAACCACCATTACTAGATGATTACAATGACGACACTATGATCTTACCACGAGTAGAATACTTATGGTTTGATAGAGAGGAACCACTCAAGGAAGAATACATATTGGAGCGAAGAGTGACTAAAACACGACAAGGAGATAAAGAAGCTTTTTTAATTAGATGTAAAGGTCAAGTTCCTAGCAAGGTCAAGTGGTTTAACAAGGAAAAAGAGACTCTCGAGTTCCCTAACCTTCATTTTTAACTATTTCAGGAGTTCAAGTTCTTAAAAGGGGGACCCATGATATAGGTATATCTGTACTCCTTTAAGGAACTTAGTTAACTTCAAGTTAAGTTGAGGGAAGAATCCTATTCTAGGTAGGAATCCTTGTTTAGGCAGAATTCCTTGTTAGGGGAGAGTTTTTTTTTAGGCAATACTCTTAGTTTAGGAAATAGATTCCTAATAGAAGTCCTTGGTCGGCTGAGTACGATGAAGGCTATAAATAGAGGGCTTTGGCTAATAGCTAAGGACATATACTAGATACAGAAAACCTAGAGAAAGCTTGGAACAATACTTGTGCAAGCTTAGCAAACAGATTAAGATTGATCCGCTGTTTAGAGAAGATTGTGAGTGTAACAAAGAGAAAATTGTAATCGTTTTCTTGTTCATAATCTAGAGAAGATATTTTTCTTCGAATTACTTTCTTGTGTCTCTGTTTTTTAAGCCTTTTCGTCTATTATTATCCTGAATTCCGCCTCTATAATAATACCTACCAAGGTAAAGGGATCAAACGTATCAGTCAAAACACCACAAAGAGGAGAGAACTCTTGAACCATCTTTCAGCTGCTTGTTCTTCAACTTCTCCATTAAAAATCTTCATCACCAGCTCGAAACCACCCCACCCATCACACAGGCATAGGATGATGCAACTAATGATGAATTCCACTATTAACTGGGAAAAAGAATCTTACCCAGTATATCAAGATTTTATAGCTCTTCATTTTTTTGCTCTCTTTTTCCCTTTTATCAGATTTTTTCTTGATAGACTCATCTTTGAGAAATTTGCAAGGCGGGTTATTCTTGGACCGGGGTTTCAGAAGATTGACATTGAAAAGGATGATGACAGGATAAAAAAGGTTTACAAATTTAAGTAGTCAGCATGAAAATTGGTTTATTATCTTTCAGCAGAGTTTCTTTCTTTAGTTATTACCTGTTAGTTAATTGAAGACTAATTATTTCCTAAGTTATCCGTGACTGTTTTGGGAAAGGAATTTCCTAAACCGGATAGAATTCTTGGTGGCCAAGTTTGTAACATATGTAAATAGGTAACTAGGCTTTGTAGAATGTGTGTGGAGAAATTGTGAGCGAATACAATTGCAGAGAGAAAAGTGAGTTCTTTCTTGTACAGCTTTTAGGGAAAAAGATAGGGTTTCGTTGTGATAGCATATTGGTGAGGAAAAAGAGACAATGTTATCGTCTCGGGTAATTGTTGCGTGTAACCAAGGGTTTGCTGGGATTCACACGACGTTGTAATCATTTTTCTTCATATTGGATTTGAGTTGGTGCGACTCAAAGTGGACGTAGACAATATATACACATTGTATGTATTGGTTGAACCACTATAAGTCTTGTGTCTTGTGAGTTGATTTATCTTTCTCGTATTATTATAGTTGCTTGTGTTTGCTTTACTTATTACTCATCATAATATCTCAAGATCCGTTATTCCGCGGTTATCAGTGATTCCATAAGAAGAAAATCCTGACAACTGGTATCAGAGCTTTAGGTTAAGCTCCAGATTGCTCAGAGCATAGGTTTGTTCATAGTACGATTGGAGTGGGAGTTATGGGAGATAATAACGAAAGTACGGTAGCTAGGTGTTGATGGTGGTTTTTAGCTTAGGTTTAAAATCGTAAAACCCTAGTCAGACATTGACGTCACAGAACTTGAGTAATAATGTCTCCAGCAAGCGCATTTATTGAACCTTTTAATATGTCTGTGAGAAAATTACCAGGGTACCTTTATTTGCTAATTAGGGTTTCGATAGGCCAAACCTTAATTTCCACACTACATGTGTCAATGGCATACCATGCCAGCCAAATCTCCGCGCCAAGGCATGCCAACCATGCCAGTCGTACCACATGTGAAAATGCCATACCATGCCGCCACATCTCCGTGCCAAGGGATGCCAACCATGCCATCCGCACCACAGTGCCAATGGCATACATGCCAGCCACATCTCCGCGCCAAGGCATGCCAACCCTGCCAGACGCACCACATGTGCCAATGGCATGTTGTGCCAGCCACATCTCCGCGCCAAGGCATGCCAACCATGCCAGCCGCACCACATGTTCCAATGGCATGCCGTACCAGCGACATCTCCGCGCCAAGGAGTGCCAACCATGCTAGCCGCACCACAGTGCCAATGGCATACCATGCCAGCCACATATCCGCGCCAAGGCATGCCAGCCGCACCACATGTGCCAATGACATGCCGTGCCAGCCACATCTCCGCACCAAGGCATGCCAGCCGCACCACATGTGCCAATGGCATGCCGTGCAAGACACATCTCCGCACCAAGACATGCCAACCATGCCAGCCGCACCACATGTACCAATGGCATGCCGTGCCAGCCACATCTCTGCGCCAAGGCATGCCAACCATGCCAGCCGCATCACATGTGCCAATACCATGCCGTGTCAGCCACATCTCCGCGCCAAGGCATGCCAACCATGCAAGCCGCACCACATGTGCCAATGGCCTGCCGTGCCAGCCACATCTCTGCGCCAAGGCATGCCAACCATGCCAGCCGCACCACATGTGCCAATGGCATGCCGTACCAGCCACATCTCCGCGCCAAGGCATGCCAACCATGCCAGGCGCACCACATGTGACAATGGCATGTCGTGCCAGCCACACCTCCGCGCCAAGGCATGCAAACCATGCCACATGTGCCAATGGCATCCCGCGCCATCCAAACCTCCACTCCGTGGCATGTCAACCATGCCACATGTGCCAATGGCATGCCGTGCCATCCACATATCCGCGCCAAGGCATGCTAACCATGCCAGCCGCACCACTGTGCCAAAGCCATGTCGGCCCTACCACATGCCGCTGGCTGCCAAACGAAGGGTTGCGACAATCAACGGCCATCCTTCCATCTGAGATGCAGATCTTAGCGGTCCAAGGTCACCGGCTAACACGCGACAACCTTTTGCCCAACACCAAGCCCTAATTTTGGTCGTGCCCAAACTATGCCAAAACCCTAGTTTTTGGCCGCGCCTAAACTATGCCAAATTCAGGTTTGGCCACGCCTAAACCGTGCCAAATCCATGTCGGCCATTCCTTCATGCCGCTGGCTGCCAAAACGAAGGGTTACAATAATAAACGGCTACCCTTCCATCTAAGATGCACATCTCAGCCGTCTAAGTTCGCCACCTAACGCATGACAACTTCCGGCCCAAGGACAAACATCACGGTTTTGCCAAGACCCTAATTTTGACCGCGTCTAAAATATGTCAAGGCCATGCCTGACCTACCACAATCAACGCCTAAAAGATGCAGATCTCAGTTGTACAAACTTGCCACCAAATGACTTGTGGAAATCTCTTGGTTACGGTGCCAAACCAATAATTTGGCCACGCCAAAGCCACGCCGGCCATGCCTCCACTCTACTGGCTACGAACAGAACGTAACCACAATCAACGGCTAACCTTCCTCTCAAGATGCAAAATATCGACTGTCGAAGGTCATCACCGAACCGGCAAGCCTCCCAAGCTCAACTTTCCAAACAATAGCAACATGCTACACAAAACACTCGAGACATAAAAACATGTCACAAACTGGGGGATGCTCATCAGGGTATTGGTCTGGCGGTTTACAGCGTGCGGCGTACACTACGCCCGTTATAAGAAAATGTCATAAGAGTGAGGCGGTTAGTAAATAAAAGAAGTAATGGTGAAACGTTTCCTTCATTATGGAAACATCAATTTCAGGCGTTACCCGTTACCGCTTTCTTCCATTTACTCAACCGTTTCCACTTCTTATGAGACCAGGGTACGTTTCGTTGCGACTTGTATAAATAGGTCTCACCTATTTCCACCAAAGGACAAGTTTTGGTCAGGAGCATACAACACTCAGAAATCACTTGTTCGCTTTATCATCTGTTAGCTTTCCACTTTCTGATACAAGTTGTCAAACAACTACTTTTTCAGAATCAACTATTCTGGTCTCAACACTCTCTTCGCTTCCTTCCCCAAGACCAACCCTTCTCATTCACTTTGTGACCGAAGCAAGACTGGAACGGCTATTTCTTTGTTTAGGACGGATTTGTACAGATTGATCTCTCGAATCAAATGATAGACACATTTATATATCTAATATATCTCATTTGTATATATTATTAGTGATCGATTTTGTACTTATTATGGTCTTTTATGCTTTTGTAGGTGTTTTTGGATAAATAAGGCTTTGCGGCAAAATTGGCTAAAAATGTGGCTCTTGGATTTCCGTTGATAATGTACCGGAAATACCCCGGAGGAACCCTGAAAAAGTGCAGAAAACATCCCATAAAAATTGCTAAAGGAACCCCTAATTTGGATAAGGGGCACCCCATTTTAGGGAATGTACTAAAGGGACACCGGAACTGGATAGGGGGAGGTCATCTTCAAAATTAAAAACAGAAATTGGCGGGAAGAATTGGCTGCAGCGACAACAGTTTTGGAGTTGAATTCTTAACGAGTTCTGAGGAGATTAAACGGGTGTATTTGGTACCTACGGACTCTAGAAGACATAACAGGCCTAATGCAATCGTCAAGACCCATCCAATTGGGCTGGATAAGTCGGAATAATTGATCAAAGTCCCAAAAGGATACGGCTTCTCTGTTTAGGGTTTGGGATTGGTCAGAGAGATTTATGGGATATTCTTGCGTGGATATATACCAATTCAGTTCATTCCAAGTCAGAGAATAGTTTGGATACGAGAGAATAGCCAACAGAACCACGTGAATCAACAGGAAAGTGATTTTTCTCCAAACTGCCCGAGAAGAATAATGAGATTATTCTCGGATTTGATCGAGTTTCTAGGGAGTTGGATAGCTATAAATAGCTGTTTTCATCATAGAAGGGTTGAAAATCTTAGGAGAGAGTTTAGAGTCCAGGAGAGCCGAGGAGAAGCGATTACAGAGAAGACAGTGCTGCTGCTGCTGCTGCCATTGAAGAGCTTCAAGAACACGAAGAACAGACTCACATAGTCAGTCGTTCTTCAGCAGTCTTAAATAACAATACCAGTGTCGTTCTTTTACAGCAGTAAAGGCTTATCGTTTACAGCAGTCTTCAATAGCACTTACCCCTTTGTCACAGTGACGCTGTAACACTTCTACAGCGTTGCTAATTCCGGTGTCATCTTATATACATCAATAAAAACACCTATTTTAGCCATGAATTTATCTTGTGAGTGTGTTTTTAGGATGGGGAGCTAAACCTATTAGCCGAGGCAACGGAGGAAGCCATTGTCCCAGATTAATTGGTATAATTCTATTTTTATTATTTATTTGCAATATTTTTTATATGATTATTTGCATGGAATTGAAATAGATAAATTGATTTTTATTGAGTAGTTGTGAATTATTTTGATGAAGCATGCTGGGTTTTTTTAAACTTTTGATGTTTCATACTCTGTGATTACAATTATTACTTCAAAAATTTATTATAGGCAAATATTAGAATCACTTGAAAAGGAAAAAATTGCATGAATATTGAATAGAATTTATCATTTAATGGGACAATGGTAGAATCCAAAGTCTTGGTGTTTTTCTCTAAAACTTTGAACAACTTTATTTAATTGTCTATTTTAATTTAAATCTAAAAATTGTTTTCTTCACAAGTCTGAAAAGAACCTTTTTACCACTACTACAATCACTATTTGAAAATACACCATCAAAGTACTCCCTTGCAGTAAATTGTTTAGGGTTTAGACTCGTTTCTCACCCACTCACACGAGATTACCGAAATCAGCAGAAACCGTTTTCACCCTCAAACAATTGGCGACCACAGTGGGAGATCAATCTCTCGGTTGCAATATCGATTTCCAATTTCCAGTATTATCTTTCAATTCCAACTTCAACATGGTGAAACTCAGATCCGGATCAGCTGCAAGTTCCGAGAACACCAACGCGGAATTTGTCCCTGGTGTTAACGCTCATTCCAGCGGCATCACTACACCACCTACTTATCACAGCAGCACTGAAAGCACTCCTTCGGTGTTACACCACCAATCACCAGGGCCAGAGCCGCTGTCGCCTCTAATGTTTCTGCACACCCTGCTAATCCTAGCAGCACCGAAAGAGCTCCTTCAGGCGTTACACCGCCAGTCACCAGGGATAGAGCTTCCGCTACCACCCCTAATGCTTCGTCAAGCATGGCGCCTCCAACCACCACTAGGACTCCAGTTACCCCACCAACTGGACGAGAAACCGGAGGAGACCCTATATCACTATTGCTGATTTGATGGAACGACCGGAGGTTCTTACTAGAGCCCAGACAGACATGGTCTCGACTCGGAAATAAGTACTCGTCTTTCTCAAGGTCCTGACAGAACGTCTACAGCAGGAGTCACGCCATCCAGAGCCGATGGGAAACGCCTCCAACACCCCTGGCGCCGACCCCTCAGCAGAGCACATCTCCGCGGACTAAGAGATTCGTGCCAGAGCCCCATTGGAAAGAAATCAGCCGTCCAATTTTGTCACACGAGAGGATTTGGATCAACTTCTTCGGGATTGAGTCAAAAGTGATGAAATATACATGCATCAACATCAACCCCCTTACCCACCTGAAATACAAAGAATTCCTCTTCCAAGAGGATACACTTCTCCTCCATTCACTTTGTACGACGGTACCGGAAATGCACGTGAGCATATCTCTCGATTCTTGGTGTCCCTAGGAGAACACGAGTACAATCATGTTCTCCTTCTGAGGGAGTTTTCAAAATCGCTTACCGGAAGAGCATACACGTGATACAACAGCATCACGCCAAATAGCATCGTCAATTGGGGTGACATGGTTACCGTATTTTACAAGAAGTACTTCTTCGTGTCTGAGAAAGTTACCTTCTCGGATCTAGGAAGGATGTACCAACGAGACAACGAACATCCAAATGATTTTGTCAAGAGATTCAGGGTTCAAGCACTATAATGTCATGACCCAAACGTGACCGAGCAACAGTTGGTGAATTCCTGCATCAAAGGTATGGATCCCATTTACCGCACCTTGCTAGATAACCTACGTTTTCAGACATTCTCTGAACTCCATGAAGCGTCCAAGCGATCATCCACGACATCACCAACATTATTAGAAAAAGCCAGACCAACCAGATCTGAAGACGTGCGCGAAACTCACGAGAGTAGACGTCTATTCAACAAGCAATACAACGCCGGTCCCTCCTCTGTGAGCGTAGTAGACGAGGGAGGGAAAAGGAAGGCCCCAGCTGCAGACCAGCAGCCTAAACGCGCGGCACCAGCACGACGAGCAGCTCCACCACGAAGGGCCAGCGCTAAAGCTCCCATGCGTCATCACGAAGCTAAAGGAATTGTTTTGGATTTTCCATTTCCCATAGAGAAGGTGGTCTAAATCTTAGAGGCATGGATTCAAGATGATGTTATCAGACTACCATCTCCCAGGCACCCACCGACCGAGGCCGAGATGGCAAACCCAAAATACTGCCTACCACAGGTTTGTTCATCACCCAACCAGTGATTGCAATAGACTAAAGCATATCTTCAAGGAAAAAGTAGAAGAATGAGAACTTCAGATGGGGAACGAGGGAGTGCATAGAGATCCACTTCCGGTGAGGAGTTGCGGGGTCTCTGGGGACTCCGAGCACGAGAGTGTACTATCCATGATGCAGCATGTATGCAAAATTCTCTACATTTCCAAGGCGCAGCGTCAAGATATCTTCACGTCTCTCAATCGTGTCGTGTCGGGCAAGCGTCTTTTTCCTACTACGAAAACCGCGCCAAGAGCCCAAGCTCTCTCAGGAAGCGGTACTGAAAAGCGTAACTAGGGACTGCTGACCACGGCTTATTTAAGAGGCATTGAATTCGGAAACACACTAATCGACGCGGCCTCTGACTTCAACATCGTTACCTTCAAGACTGTGAAGGATGCGGGAATTTTAAAGCAGGAGGCTACCCATTCCCCGTCTGCAATCAAGAACCCGGAAGGATAAGCCCTGAACGCGTACGGCTACGCTAACCTCGATATCAAGATGGGAGACGCTATAATGCATAAAAATTTCCACATTGTCAAAGAACTAAGTTACGACATGATCTTGGGGAGCTCGTGGGTATTCGACAACAAAGCAAAACTGGGAACATCCCCTCTGCCGATGTCGACACCCGAAAGAATCTCCAACAAGCCGTCCAACCTGCTACCGTGTCAACGACTTACCAACGGAACTAGATCACCCGGAGAAATCCCATTGGCGCTGACTCATAGATTCCAAACGCAAGTAAGTCTGGTCGAAAAATCTTCTATATAACCAATCATTTCTTCTCTTATACCGTCATGGGGACTAAGTACGATTACCAACACGGACACTGTCAAGAGATGTGAGTGGGGAGATGGGCCATTCAAGCGCTTCACCAAGAATTTGAAAGTTGCAGTAGAAACTGATGAGACCAAGATTCAAACGGTAACACAACACCCAACCTCATTTCAAGTCGGAAAGATGACGGTGAAGATAGCTGTTCAAACCGATCCACCTAAATAAAAAGAAGACGAGCCATATCTGGTGGCAGACGTCTTTCTGGGTGGTTATTGCAAGGTCATCAACACCGACAAGCTGGAGGGAGTAATAGTTCACTCGCGATGGCTCAAGCCTTTCAATACCTAGAGCGTTGTACTACTTTCTCTTCCAGCACTCTTCCTTTAGTATTTTCCTCAGCAAATTCTCTTTCCACTCAATGTTTGTATCCCCTCCGAGATAAATGCACTGTTTTGCATTCTTCATTAGGGTTCCTTTTTATTTAAAGAATACCTTTCCTTCCAAACGAGTTTTCCGAATCTCAGAAAGAAAAAAAATGCCAAATAAATCCCAAATCATCAAGAAACCACTAACCCGCAAGTCGCGACCAGAAAAGACGAAACCATGCAAGAAATACTTTATTCAATTATTCAAAGCTCTGAAGGGAATGATGTACAGACATGGAAAGTCAAACAACCTGTTCTAATAGAAGATTGGGTCTTTCAAATAAGAAGTTTTATTCAAAGATGTGAAACCGCAAGCGGGATGCTAATTGGTGAAACCCTAACTTCGCCATGAATTCAAAGAAGATAAAAATGAGTCTGCAAAGCATCAAGACGACTACGCAACAAAGAGAAACAATAAAAAGGAGATTTTGTTCATCGAAAGCAGATGCACGAGTTTCCAACGCCTCTGTCAGAGCTCTTTCAAGAACTTTCCCCAACAATCTCTCGGGAAGCAAAGGTTCCATCCACAAGCCACGTAAGCAGTAGCAACCTCAACATCCCACCCAGAAATCGTCTCAGCAGCAATAACATATGTCTCCTTCCCGACGTCGGCTTCAACAAACGACCCATCATATTCCACCATGGCTCCCCCAATGTCACCAACAACAGTTTTACCATCTACTCCGAAAGCTGTTTCAGTTTCATCAACCGCGGCGTCGAAAGTCTTCTCAGCGACCTTTTGAGGAGGATTTTCCGATTCATCCGCATCAGAATCAAGGATTATGGCATTGTCTTGGACAGGGAAGTTATGTTGTCTTTCCCCTAAAAGTTTCTCAAACTCATTCTTCCGCCGTTTTAACCGAGAAGCGAATGGTTCCGCCCTAACACTGGGCCGCGGAGAAGTTTTGTTGCATTGAAGCCTCTCAATGCACTGGGATGCTTCGCCACCTTCCCAGTTCTCCTCCATGTTCACCGAATCCAAGAAGGTCTGAACACGCACCCGCACTTCTCTTAGATAGGTAGAAGGTATGTCCTGAATAATTTCTCCAACTTCACGGAACAGAGAATCAATTCTATCTAATGCCTCTTCATGAGAAGAAAACTTGTTTTTGCCGATTCCAAATATTCTCTCCGAAGAGTTAGAGGTATGGTTGTCACTGGAAGATCCCATTATGCGCTACAAAACCAGAGAGGGGGGTAAGTTTTCACCCTGTCTACACCAGCAACCTACATAAGAAAGAAGACAAAATGGGAAACCATGAGAAAACACGAGACGATACCTGTAAAGAGGATGGGCATGATTTCAGGACGACCTGTGCGAATGAAGGATTCAAGATCATCTCTTATATCCAACAGAGCGATGAAGTCCCGAAAAGGAAAGCCTTCTACTAGCCGTGAATTAAGGCGTGACATTAGGTTTTTAATTAAACCCTATTATAATTAGGGTTTGGTGGGAAAACGTGGAAGTACGTATATGAGACACACTTGCCCACGTTGTTGCTTCTCTATCGCCATCACCGAGATTTGAAACCAAAACTGTCAACGCAGCATGAGGAGAAGTAGTAACGCCCCCTTTTATGGGCATAACACTTTCGGAATTTGAATAAGGGAAAGATTCCCTATTTGAGCTATACAAGAAGAGAGGCAATCGGGCCCACAATAGCAAGCTACACGGTACCAACAATCCGCACCACGCCAAGCTAGCACTGTACCAAGCAGTCCACGCCATGCCAGCACCGTGCCAAGCAGTCCGCGCCGCGCCAAGTCCCTGCCACGCCGAGCCCAAGTTAACATCCAAGTATAAGCTACATCTGAGCCAATACAGCGCATGCGGCTCCCATTCCAAGCCAATCCAGTGCTAACGGCTCCAAGTCCAAGCCGACCAATGCTGACGGCTAATCCCAAGCCGATCCAATTCCAGCGGCTTTCTCTTCACACCAAATCTACATTAGCGGCTCCGTCCCATCCTAACTGCAGTACCACGAATAGAATTTATGCAAAGCCGCCAAATACAAGGATCACGAATTCTTCTTACTTCCCGAAAAAGGTTAGACGTATTTTCCTGACCATCTTGCATAATTTACGTTTCTCTTCTGTCCTTGTATGTCACTATCTCATGCTTACCTCGCAACAATGCCCCTGTTCCGAGCTAAGCAAGGGACTTAACATTGATGGTGGTTTTTAGCTTAGGGATAAAATCATAAAAACCTAATCAGACAGTGATGTCACAGAACTTGAGTAATAATGTCTCCACCAAGCGCATTTATTGAACCCTTTAATATGTATGCGACAAAATTACCAGGGTACCTTTTTTTTCTAATTAGGTTTTCGATAGGCCAAA
The DNA here is from genome assembly GCF_003573695.1 of Papaver somniferum. NCBI lineage: Eukaryota > Viridiplantae > Streptophyta > Magnoliopsida > Ranunculales > Papaveraceae > Papaver > Papaver somniferum. The sequence continues at coordinate 21,108,116 of NC_039365.1, read as the reverse complement.
CCCTAATTTCCACAATACATGTGCCAATGGCATACCATGCCACATCTCCGCGCCAAGGCATGCCAACCATGCCAGTCGTACCACATGTGCCAATGGGATACCATGCCAGCCACATCTCCGCGCCAAGGCATGCCAACCATGCCAGCCGAACCACAGTGCCAATGACATACCATGACATCCACATCTCCACGCCAAGGCATGCCAATCATGCCAGACACACCACATGTGCCAATGGCATGCTGTGCCAGCCACATCTCCGCGCCAAGGCATGCCAACCATGCCAGCCGCACCACATGTGCCAATGGGATGTCGTGCTAGCCACATCTCCGCGCCAAGGCATTCCAACCATGCCATCCGCACCACATGTGTCAATGTCATGCCGTACCAGCCACATCTCCGCGCCAAGGCGTGAAAGCCGCACCACATGTGTCAATGTCATGCCGTGCCAGCCACATCTCCGCGCCAAGGCGTGCCAACCATGCCAGCCGTACCACATGTGCCAAGGCATGCCAACCATGCCAGCCGCACCACATGTGCCAATGGCATGCAGTACCATCCACATACCGGCGCCAAGGCGTGCCAACCATGTCAGCCGCACCACAGTGCCAATGGCATACCATGCCAACCGCACCACATGTGCCAATGGCATGCCGTGCCAGCCACATCTCTGTGCCAAGGCATGCCAACTGCACCACATGTGCGAATGGCATGCCGTGCCAGCCACATCTCCGCGCCAAGACATGCCAACCATGCCAGCCGCACCACATGTACCAATGGCATGTCATGCCAGCCATATCTCCGCGCCAAGGCATGCCAACCATGCCTGCCGCACCACATGTGCCAATGGCATGCCGTTCCATCCAAATCTCCGCGCCAAGGCATGCCAACCATGCCAGCGGCACCACATGTGCCAATGGGATGTCGTGCCAGCCACATCTCCGCGCCAAGGCATGCCAACCATGCCAGCCGCACCACATGTGCCAATGGCATGCCATACCAGCCACATCTTCGCGCCAAGGCGTGCCAACCATGCCAGCCAAACCACATGTGCCAATGGCATGGCGTGCTAGCCACACCTCCGCGCCAAGGCATGTCAACCATGACACATGTGCCAATGGCATGCCAGCCACATCTCCGCGCCAAGGAGTGCCAACCATGCCATCCGCACCACATGTGCCAATGGCATGCCGCGCCAGCCACACATCCACGCCAAGGCATGCCAACCATGCTACATGTGCCAATGGTATGTCGTTCCATCCACATCTCTGCGCCAAGGCATGCTAACCATGCCAGCCGCATCATTGTGCCAAAGCCATGTCGGCCCTACCACATGTCGTTGGCTGCCAAACCAAGGGTTGTGACAATCAGCGGCCACCCTTCCATATGAGATACAGATCTTAGTCGTGCAAGGTCGCCAGCTAACGCGCGACAACCTTTGGCTCAACGCCAAGCCCTAATTTTGGTCGCGCCCAAACTATGCCAAAACCTTAGTTTTTGGACGCGCCTAAACTATGCCAAAATACAGGTTTAGCCACGCCTAAACCGTTCCAAAGCCATTCCGGTCATTCCTTCATGCCGCTGGCTTCCAAAACGAAGGGTTGCAACAATCAACGGCTACCCTTCCATCTGAGATGCAGATCTCAGCCGTCCAAGTTCGCCACTTAACGCATGGCAACTTCCGACCCAAGGCCAAACATCACGGTTTTTCCAAGACCCTGATTTTGGCCGCGCCTAAAATATGCCAAGGCCATGACGGCCCTACCACATGCCGCTGGCTGCCAAACGAAGGGTTGCAACAATCAACGGCTACCCTTCCATCTGAGATGCGGATCTCAGCCGTACAAACTTGCCACCAAACGACTTGTGGCAATCTTTTGGTTACGGTGCCAACTCTTAGCCACGGTGCCAAAGCCCTAATTTGGCCGCGCTGGTCATGCCTCCACGCCACTGGATACCAGCGGAAGGTGACCACAATCAACGGCTATCCTTCCTCTCAAGATGCAAAATCTCGACCGTCGAAGGTCACCACCGAGCCGGCAAGCCTCCCAAGATCAACTTGCCAAACAATAGAAACATGCTACACAAAACATTCGAGACATCAAAACATGTCACAAACTGGGGGATGCTCATTAGGGTATTGGTTTGGCGGTTTACAGCGTGAGGCGTACACTACGCCCGTTTTAAGAAACTGTCATAAGAGTGAGGCGGTTAGTAAATAAAAGAAGTAATGGTGAAACATTTCCTTCATTATGGAAACATCAATTCCAGGCATTATCTGTTACCTCTTTCTTCCATTTACTCAACCGTTTCCACTTCTTACGAGACCAGGGTACGTTTCATTGCGACTTGTATAAATGGGTCTCAGCTATTTCCACCAAAGGACAAGTTTTGGTCAGGAGCATACAACACTCATAAATCACTTGTTAGCTTTCTTATATGTTAGCTTTCCACTTTTTGATACAAGTAGTCAAACAACTACTCTTCCAGAATCAACTATTTTGGTCTCAACACTCTCTTCGCTTCCCTTCCCAAGACCAACCCTTCTCCTTCACTTTGTGACCGAAGCAAGTCTAGAACTGCCATTTCTTAGTTTAGGCCGGATTTGTATAGATTGATCTCTCGAATCAAAGTACTCCCTTTCAGTACATTGTTTAGGGTTTAGACTCGTTTCTCACCCACTCACGCGAAATTACCGAAATCAGCAGAAACCGTTTTCATCCTCTAACACTAGGGTTATAGTTTTTAATGGGAAGAACTTTGCGTTTTGGAAGTCTCCGATGGAAGACTACCTATACGAGAAAGACCTTGTTGTTCCATTAGGTGGAGTCGCGAATAAGGGAGCACTCAAAGAGAATGAATGGACAACTCTTGATCACAAGTGTGTAGTCGTGATCCGTAGATGTCTAATGGAGGAAGTATATAATAACGTACAAGAGGAAACTAGTACGAAGGATTACATGGATAAACTTGAAAAGTTGTATCAAAAGTCATCAGCCTCGGGGAAGATTATGTTGTGTGAACAACTATTCAATCTGAAGACGCAGGAAGGCGAAGCGATTTCAGCACATCTTGGGAAGTTTAAATAGATTATTTCTCAGCTTTCAAACGTTAGTATTACTTTTGATGATGAAGTTCAAGCTTTACGGTTGTTGTCATCATTACCAAAGAGTTGGGAGACTGCAAGGACAACCATTAGCAATTCCGCAGGGAGCGAGAAGTTGAAGCTTGATCATGTGCAGCAAAGGTTAATTTCTGAAGAGGATAGAAGAATATAACAAGGTTACCGTTCTAATACTTCAAGCTCGGCCTTAAGTATGCAGGAAGAAGATAGAGGCAGGAGTTCAAATAGGAACAACAACAACAAATCTTGATGGAAGTCTAGAGGGAAGTCTAGGAGAGATCTCAATCCCGGCCTAGAGGTGTTGTTGAGTGTTGGACATGCAAGAAAGTAGAACACTTCAGGCGCGATTGTCTGGAAAACAAAGGTGTTAAAGATGGCGGAAACAAAGGTAATCAAGAAGAGGTCAACGTAGTTGCAGCTGCGGAACCAGTGAAGGTCCTTGTGGATAACAAGAAGGTGATTACGAAAGGTTTTCTACTACTCTCTGAGGACAAGAAAGATGAGTCTTGGATTATAGACTCGGGAGCCTCTTTCCATGCAACGGGTGATAAGAGTATTATGATTTCTTATAAAGAAGGATATTATGGCCAATTATTCTTGGGTGACGGTGAAGCATGCGATATCATCGGTTTGGGTGATGTGATCTTGAAAGTCAATGGTTCGACATGGAAATTGAAGGATGTACGACACGTTCCGAATTTGAAGAAAAACTTGGTGTCTGTGGGCCAAGTTTGTGATGATGACTGTGAATTTGTGTTGTCGAAACAAAATTGGAAGGTATTATCTAGAGGAAATAGAGTCAATACTCTATACCGGACTTCATATGGATCTACTTTAGCATTGGTTAGTAGTAGTGAAGACACTAACTTATGGCATAGAAGATTGGGCACATGAGTGAGAATTAATGAAGATTCTATGTTCGGGAGGATATCTACCTAAGGTGAAGTCTGTTGATATGAGTTTTTTGTGAAGATTGTGTTCTTGGAAAACAAAAACGGGTTAGTTTCAGCAGAGGAGGAAGATACTTGAGAAGTGTGAAACTTGATTTGGTTCATATTGATGTATGGGGACTAATTGATGTTGCATCTCACAGCAGGTTCATTATGATGTCACCTTTATTGATGATCACTCAAGGAAAGTGTGGCTTTACTTCATGAAGAATAAGTTCGAAGTGTATGAAGTGTTTCAAAAGTGGAAAGATTTGGTTGAAACGAAAACGGGTCTGAAGTTGAAGTGTTTAAGGTCAGACAATGGTGGTGAGTATGACAAGACATAATTCTTATAGTTATGTGCTACTAATGGAATTCGTTTGGAGAGGACGGTTCCAAGGATGTCACAGGAGAACGGAGTAGCAGAACGTATAAATTGGACATTGAATGCACGTGTTAGGTGCATGAGTTTGCAGTCTGGTTTGCGCGAGACCTTTTGGGCACATGCAACAGAGACGGATGCTTATCTAATCAATAAGACACCCAGTAATCCATTAGATATGAAGATACCATAGGAGGTTTGGACCGAAAAAAATGTAAATCTTTCATATTTGAAAGTTTTCGGTTTTGTTGGTTATGTTCATCTTAGTCCCAGTGAAAGGTATAAGATAGGTGCTCAAGCAAAGAAGTGCATATTTCTTGGTTACGAAAATGACGCTTTTGGGCATAAACTTTGGGACTACGAGGGTCACAAAGTTATTAGAAGTAGAGATGTCACTTTCAATGAGAATGAGCTGTACAAGGACAGGATGCAACACAAGTTGAAGATGTCGGGTCAAGCAACGTCGATAAAGAATTGTATATCGATATTGATGATGTTTCTGGAAAAAGTGTAGTACAAGAAGAGCACGGTGTTGCTGATGGCAGAGAAGTACAGAGTGAAGAGACTTCTGCTACAGTGGGAGTTACTCCTATAGTTCCACAATAAGTACGAATATCATCATCAAGAACTCCAAAACCAAACCCAAGGTATGCTTTGAATTATCTATTACTTACGGATGGAGATGAACCTAAAGATATTAAAGAAGCACTAGCGGTTGATGATTCATGCAAGTGACAACTTGCTATGGAAGATGAGATGAATTCACTTGAGGAGAATGACACATGGGTGTTAGAAAAATTACTAAGAGGTAAGAAGGCGTTGCATAACAAGTGGGTTTATCGGATGAAGTCTGAAGCAAATGGAGAAATTCGCTACAAGGCGAGGTTGGTTGTAAAAGTTTTCCAGCAGAAACCGGGTATCGACTACAATGAGATTTTTTCTCCAGTTGTGAAGATGACCACCATTCCAGTGGTGTTAAGTTTAGTGGCTTCGGAAGATCTCTACCTTGAACAGTTGGATGTAAAGACAACTTTTCTTCATGGTGACCTTGATGAAGAAATTTACATGAAGCAGCCGGAAGGATTCATAGTAAAACGCAAGGAAGAGATGGTATGCAAGCTAAAGAAGAGTTTGTATGGTTTAAAACAATCCCTGAGACAGTGCTACAAGAAGTTTGATAACTTCATGCATAGAAGTGGTTACTCACGGTGTAATACATATCATTGTTGTTACTTCAAACAGTATGGTTTTAACTACATCATATTATTACTATATATGGATGATATGTTGGTTTCCGGAACATCTCTGCAAGAAGTTGAGTATTTGAAGAAACAATTAGCAAGTGAGTTTTCTATGAAATATCTTGGTGAAGCAAAGTAAATTCTTGGTATGAGAATCATAAGGGATAAATTTAAGGGGACTCTTATGCTTAGTCAGGCGGATTATATTGAACATGTGTTAAAAAGGTTCAATATGGAGAATGCTAAACCAGTTAGTTCTCCACTTGGAAGTCAAATTCGTCTTTCAAGTATGCAGTGTGCGAGGACAGATGAAGAAAAGGAGTATATGGATAACGTACCATATTCTTCAGTTATTGGGAGTCTAGTGTATGCTACGGTGTGCACGAGACCGGATATTGCACATGCAGTGGGAGTAGTGAGTAGATATGCAAGCAACCCAGGAAAACAACATTGGGAAGTTGTGAAGTGGATTATCAGATATTTGAGAGGTAACACAAACGTGCCATTGTGTTATGGAAGAGGTGGTTCTATCTTGAGGGGTTATGTGGATGCAGACTTCGCAGGTGATGTAGATAAAAGGCGAAGTACAACCGATTATGTTTATACTGTGGGGTCAGCTTCAGTGAGTTGGAACTCACGGTGACAGGAGTTGGTAACATTGTATACTAAGGAAACGGAGTATGTACCAGTGACAGAAGCGAGCAGGGAGATGATTTGGTTACAAGGCTTATTATCTGAGTTGGGCAAGGAACAAAATGATAGTGTTCTATATAGTGACAGTCAAACTTCTATACATCTAGCGAAGAACTTAGCCTATCATGCTATGACGAAGCATACAGATATTCGTTACCATTTCATTCGGGATGTCTTAGAAGAAGGAGAGTTGAAGCTCGAGAAGATTCTTGGTTCGAAGAATCCAGCGGATATGTTTACCAAGGGAGTTACATCAGACAAGCTAAAGCTCTGCAAGGATTTAGTTTGTCTCTCAGAATGAGGATTTGGGAAGGGATCCACACCAACAAGGAAGATGTTTTAGCACCGTCAATCCAAAGTTGAAGAGTCGAAGATAATTAATGAGTCTTCAAAGTGGGCGATTGTTAATTAATTGAAGACTAATTATTTCCTAAGTTAGCTATGACTGTTTTGGGAAAGGGGTTTCCTAAGCCGGCTAGAATTCTTGGTAGCCAAGTTTGTAACCTATATAAATAGGTAACTACGCTTTGTAGAATGTGTGTGGATAAATTGTGAGAGAATACAATTGTAAAGAGAAAAGAGAGTTCTTTCTTGTATAGGTTTTAGGGCAAAAGCTAGGGTTTCGTTGTGATAGCATATTGGTGAGGAACAAGAGACAAGATTATCTTCTCGGGTAATTGTTGCGGTGTAACCAAGGGTTTGCTGGGATTCACATGACGTTGTAATCGTTTTTCTTCATAGTGGATTTGAGTTGGTGCGGCTCAAAGTGGACTTAGACAATATATACACATTGTATGTATTGGTCGAACCACTATAAATCTTGGGTCTTGTGAGTTGATTTATCTTTCTCGTATTATTATAGTTGCTTTTGCTTGGTTTACTTATTATTCATCATAATGTCTCAAGATCCGTTATTCCGCGGTTGTCAGTGATTCCATAAGAAAATCCTGACATTACCTATAATGAGCCGTGGTTTTTGAACACTAGCAAGGTTTGGGTAGGACCTGGGAGAATCAAATCTGGCCTGATCTTATGTTAAAATTGAAACTAAAAGGATTATACATGTATGCTGGGTGGGTGGGGGGTGGGGGGGTATGCATACCTAAAGAATTTGTAATTCTAGATCAAAAATATGGATGTGAATAAACCATACATATATCATCATGTTATAATAAGATTTAACCTTATGCGTTTAAAGACGCTTAATCGATGATAGAATTGTATTTCAATTACATCAAAATGTTTGTATTATTTAGATCTGAGATTTTTAGTTTTAAAAGATCATGAAACTAGTAAAGTTTCAAACCAGAAAACGCTAGGAATCTAGAAGATTCTAGATCTATAATTACAAATTTCTTCTTTGCTAACATTGGTACCATTGATTGGTAGAACTGGTCATGGTGAATATGTTTTTAAGATTAAAATCTTCAAAATCAGTTCGATCTCATTCATAATCATCATTTTTGAACTAATAAACACAGAAATCGTCAATATTTGAGCATATGATTTTTTCATGCAATTTCTCATGTGATTAGACTAATCATGCATTAAAATTAGATTTGTGATCTATCTTATGTGTAAAATCACGAAGTTCTAAAAAACTAGTCGACGCCAATGAAAATACGTCAAATCCGTCGTCGTACATTCACAATGTATGATCGTAATCCTTAATCTCATAATACAGTCTCAATTATCACTCAGTTATCTGATCTTGGATCATGTTTCAGGTGATGTGAAGTTGGGGTTTTCTGATTATCTTTTAAGTTGGTCAAGGTTGATGAAGGTTAGAAGAGTATCTTAGAAAGAAGTATCAAAATGAATTACATCATCTTTTAAAGTGCTCTTCATTTTTCTTAATCTTTTAAAGAATGCCGCCTGTTAGTCTTTCTTTTTTTCTGCATATAATATATTCTTTGGGATACGATTCATACGAACATTCATGGTATTTTCTTGCCCAGGTAATAAGACTGTATATATATTATGTTGTGTTTAAGATTAATTACTTCTTAAACACCCCCAAAACCTTATACTATAAACAATATAAAATCTTTGTCATGCTTTGGAAAAAAAAGTTTTTAAAAAAATATTTTATGGAAGTTATACAAGAATACAAAAAATTAGTGATTGAGCGGTGTACCTACTACCTACTCCACTGCAATTAAATAAACTTCTTGTTTAAAATTCCGAGATACAAAAATTAGAGAGTTAGGACTCATATTTACGGCGTAAATGTAAACCCTAAATACATATCCTATTAGAGAACTACTCTTAATATTCTAAAATCTTGACAGAAAATTCAGATGACTATGCAAAATATACCTTAAACATCAATCCTAATGGTAATGACATACAATTCATGCTTAAGTGTCCTCATTTGCCGAACCAGCGAGTAGGTCTGAGCTTAGAGTTTAATGGAGTAAACCAGGACTCAGCAAGATACATGACACCATCAGCGGAGTATAACTGTCTTTGGTAGTTGAATTTCACCGGAAAATCAGTTGAAGAAGATATGCTCTTGCCGTTGATTTAGACTTGTTTCAGTGTTTGTGTAGGATTTGCGAGAAAGAATAATACACCCCTCACGTGTTTGTCAAAAGACCACAGAGAGGAGAGAACTCTTGCACCATCTTTCAGCTGCTTGTTCTTCAACTCCTTCGTCAAGAATCTCCATCACCAGCTGGAAACCACCAACAACCCACCCATCACACAGGCATAGGATGACGGAACTAATGATGACTTCCACTATTAACTGGGAAAAAGAATCTTACCCAGTGTATCAAGATTTTCTAGCTCTTCCTTTCTTCGCTCTCTTCTTCCCTTTAGTCAGATTTTTTCTTGATAGACTCATCTTTGAGAAATTAGCAAGGCGGGTTATTCTTGGACCGGGGTTTCAGAAGATTGACATTGAAAAGGATGATGACAGGAGAAAAAAGGTTTACAAATATAAGGAGTCAGCATGGAAACTGGTTTATTATCTTTCAGCAGAGTTTCTTGCTTTACTTGTTACCTATAATGAGCCATGGTTTTTGAACACTCGCAAGTTTTGGGTAGGACCTGGGGAGAATCAAATCTGGCCTGATCTGATGTTAAAACTTAAACTAAAAGGATTATACATGTATGCTGGAGGGTTTTATGCATACTCGATATTTGCTTTGATGTTCTGGGAAACAAGGCGTAAAGACTTCAGCGTAACTATGGTTCATCATGTTGCAACACTCATTTTATCGTGTTATCTTACATACTCAGGTTTGCTCGGGTTGGTTCGGTTGTTTTAGCTCTTCTTGATGGGAGTGATGTGTTTTTGGAAGTTGCCAAAATGTCCAAATACGGTGGCTTTGATAAGATGGCTGACCTGCATTCCGCGCGTTTGCGTTGTGGGTGGCACTTCGCATTCTTTTTTATCCACTCTGGATCCTTTGGAGTACAAGTTATGAAGTTATCCAGATGTTTGATCATAATAAGCACCCAGTGGAAGGACCCATCTATTATTATGTATTCAATACGCTTCTTTTCTGCTTATACGTTCGTCACATCTATTGGTGGCTGTTGATACTCAGGATGATTCAGGCACAATCCAAGGCAAAAGGTCGGTTGACCGATGATGTTCGGTCAGATTCAGAAGGTGAAGAAGATGAGCACGAAGATTAATCCCATAATCAAGATTGACAAGCTCCAAATGCACGCATCTGACGATTGAAAATTTCTTGCATATAGAACATAGCGGACTAATTCAACAAAACAACTTACTCATAACTGGAAGAGGTTAGTAATTACAGGTCTGATATACCAAGTGAAACAGATAGCAACAAGCAGAGGTATTTTACTTGTGTTTGGCCATTACAACTATCTTAGTTTATCTGCTGTTGTTCATTCACAACTAATACTGTAGATATAGGAAATTTGAAGATATATATAATGTTTATTGTAATAGGTCAGTCAAACATTGTGTCTTATTGTGCAGGACATGAGTTCTAATGTCATGATCTTTTTTGTGACTGCCAAATTTGGCATATCTGACAACTGCATAATCCGAACTAGCTTAGCCTGTGAGCAACATGGGTGCTGCCAAGCAGGGCCATAGGCTGCTGGTTTAATTTAGCTTAGTAAACCATGTTGAAAAAAAAAAGAAAAAAAAGAACCATGTTGAAGTGGTACTGTAAGGCCAGATTAATTTGAAAGCTTGTGAAAAGGTCTTGCATTAATGCTAAGAAACTAAACGCTAGCTATCAGGTTTTGTACACAAGTTTTTGGCATGGTAGTAGTTCCAATTGATCTAGATTGCTGGTAGGTAGCCGTAGTCATATGAACAAACTAAACATCTAGTAAATATAATACACTGTCATGATTTTGATCTTAGAAAATCGCTGTTACAACTTCAAAGATGTTCAGTATCCCTCGGATCAAATCAAGCCTCTGGAATGCATTTTTCTTCTAGCCATACTCCAAAGTTGAAATCCACCCATATACTCAAAGATACTTGCACGAGACTGTTCATTGATTCATGCAGAGAGACAGTTGAAAATGGTGCTCTCACTCAGACCCCCAGGAACCAGAAACTTCTTTTCGATCCTATACCCCAGCTGTTGATGATAAGATGGGGATGAACACGTTGTCTTCTGGAGATGGCCGCTGCTTGTCTCTCCATTCTTCTACGTCTAACATACTCTTCTGAGATGTAAACATCCATGCTTCAGTACAATTAGATGATACTATTTGTGTGTACTTTTGTTGCCAAACTTATTGAGACTAAAGCAGATGAAAATTTTTTTGTTGCTATGTTGAATCTGAAGAGTGCTGAAAGTATTTATAGAAAACGTGTAGAGAGATTTTATGGGCATCAGACCCATGTTTTGCTAGATTAAAGTTTAAGGAGAAAAAAGCCAAGCTTTCCAGTTTTGAATCTGAAAACTTTCACCAGGTGTCTGCCATTCCAGGTTTTGAAACTGGTTTAGGACATGTCTGTGGGTTCAACTGATTGACCTATATTTTTTGTATGCATCTACCAGTAACTCATGCAAAGCATCTAGTCTGACAAAAGAGTAGAGAATCCTGAGTTTATAAAAAAAATTGCTCCATTTCAGCAGATGAGTGCCACTGTGCATTCACCAGATATTGTGATTGATGTCATGGATTAGCAAAAAGACCATGAAGAACCCTGACCATGAGTTAGGTACCCCATCATACAGAGCTCAATTGTACATTGATTTTTGATTGCTGAGTGTATAATCGCCAAATCATATCAAATCATGCTTGTTTGTCTTCATTAAATGTGGCAGAATGAGAAGAAATAAATCAGATTGTCGAACAACTAAGATTAATATATGTAACAATACAATAAGCAATCGCTAGAATCTGCGATGCATAGCAGGAAGACACCCCCTAAACAAACCATTGCCTCTAAAACACATGCTCAGGACTAAGTTATGAACTACTGAGTCAAAAAAAAAAAAAAAAAGAGTACACATTAAGAATTCATCGATTTATGGACAAAGACAGTTAAAAGTGGTAGAGTATTTGTCACTCAGCAGTACCCCTGGAACCAAAAACTTGTTTTCCTTCCTGCAACCCGATTCTTCTTGATGAGATGACGGGGTTGTCTTCTTCTTAGTTCTCTCCATTTGGTCTAATCTTTTGTAGATTGCCGCTGTTTGTCTCTCTTTTCTTCTGCATGTAACATACTCTTCTGAGATATGAACGTCCATGGTATTTTCTTGCCCAAGCTGGTAATACTATTATAAGAATTGAGATAACTTCCTATCACCGCGTGCGGAAAACGATTGTTCGCAGTAACTAAACAAGACCTATGTCTCAAATAAGAGCTGACAACCTCTTTAAATAGGCAAAGATCATAAACAAATCCTACTAAATCTCTGAAAGCATATTCCTAATGGAATTAGACTTTTGAGCAGGAAAAACTCTTATTAGAAACTTTTGAAAGTAAACCTAAACCCATTGTATTTCTGATTCCCAGATAACAGGTTTTCCTATTCCCGAAAGAAATAGGAAGTGTAGAGAGAGGTTCTATGGGCGTTAACCCGATGTTTTACAGATTTTAACAGGTGTCATTTGTGACTGTTGGGAATTTGTCCGTGGTGTTATGCATGTGTCATTTCATTACCTTGGAAATGTTTCATTAGTGCCGAACATTTTTTAATAATGTGGGTGGTTCCATTTGAGCACATGGAGGTGCAACCAAGTTTGCTTACATGGAATAAAGTGGCCAACAGTTTGAACTCATAGAGGGCATTTCAAGGCGCGACACTAAACACAAAAAATGCGGCGTGTTTATAAGACCAGGAAACGAAGCAGTGAGATTGAAAACTACCGAAAGTACCCCCACCTAAGTTATGGGGCGATGGAGAATTCTAAGTTCTAAAAAATCACATGACAGGCAAAATATACCATAAACATCAAATCTTGATGGTTTTCAAGCATGGCCTTGGCCCTGCACTACAGCAGGGCCTGACACACCCCTAACAAAAAGAAAAGCACTAGCAAAAAAAAATACATAAATACTTGCATCACATCTATAGCGCGCTTAAATCCAATTTCGCTTTTAATTTCTGATTTTCCCGAAGTCGAAGTTAGAAGCAGAAGACAGAAGCAGAACTATTTTGCTTTACAAAATATTAACTTTTTGGTTTTTAGAAGCCGTTTTGATTTTTCGACTTCTAAAAGTCGAAAATATACTTTTTATGTGTTATCCAAATAGGTTGATAGATTTTGTATCATGAGGCTGATTTTGGGTGACTGAACGTGTTGGAATAATTGCTGATTTCACACCTGCAAAACAAGGGTTAAACACGAAAAACTGGATTGCGGCTGAGTCACGACCAGGTCAATCTCTTTAAGACGTTTCGCGGCTCTGCCTTGAATTTTGATTGGGTATATATATATAAATAATATATATATTTAATTATTTCGGAAGCGGGGCCTTGGGGGTCTTGGGAGGTCTCTTGAATTTGGAAAGTTCTTTTCACTATTTTTTTGAAACGTCTTTTACTGCCTTAATTACGTGTTTAAATAGCATTGATTCGGATATAATTATACTACCGTTTTGACTGTTTCATTTGTGGAAATTAAAACAAAATTTATTCTCATTAATTTCGTTTTAATGGCTTAGTTATAAAAACCAGTTTTGAGAATAGAGAAAATACACAACGTCCCCAGGATAAAACAGCCGAGAAAAAACTCTTGGCGATCTCTCACGCACACAGTGAGAAATCGATCACTTTTACTCTTTATCTTGCTCAGAAAAACTTGGTCTCTTGATTCTTAGAAAAATAATAGTATAAAAACTTGTGTATTTTCTATATTCTCAAAACTAGTTTTTATAACTAAGCCATTAAAACGAAATTAATGAGAATAAATTTTGTTTTAATTTCCACAAATGAAACAGTCAAAACGGTAGTATAATTATATCCGAATCAATGCTATTTAAACACGTAATTAAGGCAGTAAAAGACGTTTCAAAAAAATAGTGAAAAGAACTTTCCAAATTCAAGAGACCTCCCAAGACCCCGAAGGCCCCGCTCCCGAAATAATTAAATATATATATTATTTATATATATATACCCAATCAGGGGGGAGGGATTTGATCCTAAGATCTCACCCTCAAGGCCCAAAATGCTTAACCACTGGGCCAAGCTTGAATTGTTGATAAAATATACAAAAAAATTATTTTAAAACATATATCCCAACAATCCCCCACTTATATTTTTAAAATCATTGAGCAAGATCCGTATAGTTATGTGCATAAACAAAGGTATCTTTCAATTTTGAACCTTTACATAGTATTAAATTCTCTGAACTCTGACATAGAGTGAATACATGTTTTTGAACTCTATGGAGAGAACAGATTACTTAATACACACACAACTATAGTAAGAGTAAAGTCCTAAACGTCAGCACATTACGGCTTTGTGCTTATCTCAGTTTCAATGAATGTTCTAGAGAACTGCCCATGTTCTCATAGAAAGCCGCCACACTTTCTCATTCACATAGTTGAATCTATCAAAGGTACTCATGTAGCTTGGTACCCCACTCTATACAGAGCCATAGACTTTATTAAGAGTTAAAGAACTCAACCTTAACCCGCTTCAGGATATCATGCCATGGGAAAGATGCATGATTCTATCTTCATATCATTTGTGAATCGTTATTCCCTTTGAACCTATTTTTAGGTGGATATTCATCACAAAATGACTCAATTTCTAGTGGGAAAAATTCTCATGCCTTTAGAGGTATACAATACCTTTTCTCTAGATAATCCTTTCGTCAAAGGATCATCTAAGTTCTCTTCCGACCTAACATGATCCACACGTACAACACTAGTTGTGAGAAACTCTCTAACTGTGATGTACTTTCGACACATTTGTCGATTCTTACCGTTATAAAAACAGTTATGTACTTTTGCAATAGCCGCGGTACTATCACAATGGATCATAATGGCTGGTATCGGTCTATCCCATACAGGAATTTGAGAAAGCAGGTTTCTCAACCATCATGCTTCTTCACTAGTTGCTGCTAGTGCTATCAATTCAGACTCCATCATAGATTGAGACAGAATTGTATGTTTCTTTGACTTCCAAGACACAGCGCCACCGGCAATATTAGAAAAATATCCACCAGTGGCCTTGGAGTCATCTGAAAGAGAGTTCCAATCAGCATCGCAGTATCCTTCAAGGACTGCAGGAAACCTCTTATAATGTAATCCTAGGTTAACGGTCTTTTTAAGATATCGCATAACCCTCTCAACTGCATTCCAGTGTTCCAGACCAGGACAACTGGTAAACCTGCATAAAACCTCCACTGCATATGCAATGTCCGGTCTGGTACAATCAGTTGCATAACGAAGACTACCAATTATACTAGCATATTCAGATTGTCTAACACTTTCACCAGTATTCTTAAATAGTTTAACACTAGCATCAAAAAGAGTACTCACAGGTTTACAATCAAAATAGTTGTACTTCTTTAAAATCTTTTCAATATAATGAGATTGATCCAAAGAAATACCATCATTAGTTCTAGTAATCTTAATTCCCAGAATTACACTAGCTTCACCCAAATCTTTCATTTAAAAGTTAGACTTAAGCATATTCTTAGTTTCTTCAACCACAGACAAGTTTGAACCAAAAATCAGCAAATCATCCACATACAAACAAATCATGATGCATGCATCGTTTTCAAAGTTATAGTATATGCATTTGTCACTTTCGTTAATTCTGAAACCATGTGAAATCATTAAATTATCAAATTTTTCATTCCATTGCTTAGGATATTGTTCAGACCATACAATGACTTATCTGACTTACACACTTTATATTCTTGACCAGGAACAACAAAACCTTCAGGTTGTTCCATGTAAATTTCTTCTTCTAATTCACCATTCAAAAAAGCTATTTTAACATCCATTTGATGAACAACAAGATTATGCATAGCAGCGACAACAATCAAACCACGAATAGAAGTCAATCTTGTAACAGGAGAATAAGTATCAAAGAAATCTACATCTTCTCTTTGTCTAAATCCCTTAGCTACCAACCTAGCTTTGTGTTTGTCTACTGAGCCATCAGGGTTCAACTTCGTTTTAAGTACTCATTTACAACCTACTGCTTTGCAACCAGGGGGTAAATCTGCTAGGTTCCAAGTTCCATTAATATTATGGGAGTCCATTTCATTATCTATGGCTTCTTGCCAAAAACCGAATTCAGGTGAATTAAGTGCCTCTTGAAGACTAGAAGGGTCTTCCTCTAGGGTATAAACTTCAAAGTCAGAACCATAGTCTGTCGCAATCCTAACCCTTTTTTTACGCCTAGGTTCAATTTCAGCGTCTCTAGTTTCTTCAGTTCTAGGTTCTTCTATTCTAAGTTCAGAACTTTTACTAGGTAGAGAACCCCCACTATTTCTAGATTTAAAAGGAAATTTATCGTCAAAGAAATCATCATCAATAGATTCAATAATAACTTTATTATTAAGATCAAAAAATCTATAAGCTTTACTGTTTTGAGCATACCCAACAAAAACACATTCATAAGCTTTACTAGCTAGCTTTGATCTTTTAGGATCAGGAATACGAACATAAGCCAAACAACCCCATACTTTAAAATAAGATACATTTGGTTTTCTGTTTTTCTATAGTTCATACGGTGAAATTTTTTAGTTTTTGAATTTGTAACACGATTCAAGACATAACAAACAGTCAACAAAATTTCTCCCCACCAATGAGGGGCAGCACCAGAACTCAACAAACATGCAGTCACAAGAGTAGTAAAAATACGATTCTTTCTTTCAGCTTTTCCGTTCATTTCAGGGTTATAAGGAGCAGTTTTTTCATGTATAATTCCAGATGATTCATAAATTTCAGTGAATGGTTTAGAATCATATTCAGTTCCTCTATCACTATGAAATCTCTTAATTTTCCTACCACATTGATTCTCAACTTCAACAATAAAAACCTTAAATTTTTCAATAGCTTCATTCTTATGACTTAGCAAGTAAACATAAGTATAATTAGAATAGTCATCAATAAAAGTCGTGACATATCTTTTTCCATTTCTAGTTAATATACCTTTATATTCACAGAAATCAGAATGCACTAACTCTAAAGGCTCAGATTCTCTAACAACAGATTTATGGGAACTCTTGGTTATTTTTTCTTGACTACAAGATTCACATTTTTCAAAATCATGCATGGATAGTTTTGGAATTAGACCTTGCTTGCTCATGGTACCTACTGATCTACTGTTCACATGACAAAGTCTAGCATTCCAAACATTAAAAGTAAACATCATATAAGAAGAAGATGCAATTTTATTCATTTCAACATTAAGCTTAAACATTCCATCAGCAGCATAACCTTTTCCTACAAACACTCTGTTTTTAGTAATTGTGTAAACATCAGATCCAGTAGTTTGATACATCCCAGCCTTGTTGAGAAGATAGCCGGAAACAAGATTCTTTCTCATTTCTGGAGTGTGGAGGACATCTTTCAGCATAATTGTCTTCCCAGAAATAAACTTCAGTTCTACCGTACCAGAACCTTTCACTATAGTGGTATGGGAGACTCCCAACAACACTTTTTTATTCTTGATTTTCGCATAGCTCTTAAATAGGGACCTATCAAAACAACAATGGCGTGAAGCACCACTGTCTATCCACCACCCATCGGTTCCACCAACCATGTGAATCTCTGGATCAGAAACCATGGAAATTATAACGCTTTCAACAGCATTAGCTTGTGCGTTATTCTTTCCTTTGTTATTCCTGTAATCCCTAGCCATGTGGTTTGGTTTACCGCAGATATAACAAAGGAACTCAGAATCAGAATTCTGAAATTTCCTTGATGGGTGTGGGTTCTTGTTTTGATTAGGATTTCCTTTCCTTTGGTTCTGGTCAGGTTTCATCGGTTTTTTCTTATGTTTCAAACTCGTTTGAGTCTGATTCTTATTGTTGGAAACGATAAGAATCTCTTCCTTTCTGTCTTGTTTTCGTGCTTCTTCTTCAACCCTGAGCTTAACAATCAAACTTTCAAGAGAAAATTCCTTAGTTTTATGACGCAAAGCATTATGAAAATCTTTCAAAGATGGGGGTAATTTATCAATCAATACAGATACTTGAAATTGTTCATCAATTTTCATACCTTCCGTCATAATTTAATGAGTTATTTTATGAAGTTCATGAGCCTGAGCAACGACTGATTTTTCATCCACCATTTGATATCTCAGGTAGCGTCTTACAGCATATTTCTTCGATCCGTCTTCTTCACTATAAAATGTGGAGTAATATTCATATAGATCGTCAGACAAAGCATTCAGAATATAGTTTTTACAATCAAAGTCATTATCACTCCATTTGTCATATGCTTTTTGTTTTTCTTCAGCAGTTTGGGTCACAACATGTTCTTCAGTTGGTTGAGGAGTTGCACTTGTTGCGTCTGGAGATGTTTTTTCTGCAGCTTCTGCATCTTGTGGATCAGTTGGTTTGATGGAGGTCACCTTCATATGCAACTTCATCAGTTTGAGGTAGAAAAACAACTTCAACTTCCATCTTTTGAAGTGAAGTCCTTCAAATTTGAACGACTTGTTGATATCAGCAACGATTTTTTTTCCAGATTCCACGGCAGAAAGATACGTCTTAAAATTGTTGGAATAATTGTTGATTTCACACCTGCAAAACAAGGGTTAAACACAAAAAAATGGATTGCGGCTGAGTCACGACCAGGTCGCTATTTTTAAGACGTTTCGTGGCTCTTCCTTGAGTTTTGTGCAAGCAGTCTCTCTTTGTCACAATGTCCCCAAGATAAAACAGTCGAGAAAAAACTCTCGTAGATCTCTCACGCACACAGTGAGAAATCGATCACTTTCACTCTTTTAATCTTGCTCAGAAAAACTTGGTCTCTTGATTCTTAGAAAAACAATAGTATAAAAACTTGTGTATTTTCTCTGTTCTCAAAACTGGTTCTATAACTAAGCCATTAAAACGAAATTAATGAGAATAAATTTTGTTTTAGTTTCCACAAATGAAACAGTCAAAACGGTAGTATCAAAGCCCAGCCTCCCGGAATAATTAAATATATACATATTATTTATATATATATATATATATCCAATCAGTAGGGAGGGGAATTTGATCCTGAAACCTCACCCTCAAGGCCCGAAATGCTTAATCACTGGACCAAACTCGAATTGTTGATAAAATATATAAAAAAATTATTTTAAAACATAAATCCCAACATAAGGGAAATTAATTCCCAATGTAACATGAATCTCATCTCATGATCCGATTTCAATATCGTTGAACAGATTTCAGATCAAAATTTTAAAGTTGAAATAATAAAAAGAAAAAACGGCCATATCGATCGATGATAGTTTTAGGGCAATATGGATTTTGCTTTTGAAGATCTATGTGACGAATGCGCTGTCAATGGCCACCATGTAGATATGTACAAAACTTTGAGTGATTCTTAGAGCCGCTACGTCATAGGATGCCCCGTTACCAGCTCCACGCTGTCGGCCACTTTATCCAAACCCGCGTACAAATCGAGTTTGCTGATATAAAATATTTTGCTTTGCTTTTCCGCTTGATATCCGCGTTGTAAGAGTGCAACCAATCACGGTTGGTGGTATGTCTAAACAACCGAAAAAGTGTCGAGATTAGCAAAGAGGGAATGTTGTGATGTCATTGGTGTATCTGATTGACGTCAATACCACGATTACCACTAATATTAAGAGCAGGATTAAAAGTTAATCTTTTAAACTTAACAACGCGTTTGGATATGATTTAGAAGTAATTTTTTGATTTTTAGAAGTCATGAATCATGAAATTAGTTTGTGTGTAAAATTTTAGAACGATTTCTGAAAACAAAACAAAAAATAAAAAAGGTTTTTTTTGGTAAAGAAAAATACTTTTGTTTCTGGTATCCAAGTATGCTATAAGAGTTTGCTTTTCCATTAATTTGCATGTAAGTTGCATATCCATCAACTGACTGTTGTTTCTTAAACAAAGATTAAGAAAGTTAGGTCAAATTATAGTACAAGTCAGTAGATTCTTGAATCTTAACTTTGATTTGAAACAAATTTTCTATTTATTATGGGATGTAAAGAGAAAAGGGATACCAGCCAACTAATGTACTCAATTAAGGACCAGCAAATCATGACCGCATTTCTCATCATCATTTTAGATTTTAAAGTTGCCAAATAATGTTTTAGTGGCTGGACCTATTGCCAATATGTCATGCATCACTCGCTGTATGTTTGGCCAACCAAAAACCTACCATTATTTCGTGTTCATTGGGACCAACTTGGTTTTGTTTATGTCGATTAGATACCGTAATGTAATGGGAATCCATTATTATCTAGTTATAGATAAACACCATTGTGTACTACAAAGTCGAATCCTAAGTTTTATAAGATGGGAATCAGTATCAAAAACAGAGTTTTTGTTTTGTAGGTGTTGCATTCACAGAATCACAGTCATCAAGTTAAAATATCAATTTACATTGTAGTATTTGTTAAAAAAAAAATTTGGTTTGGATGAACCGAAACACAATCGATGACGGAAGAAAAAAAAATCACTTGTTAAAGTATGAGCATATTCAGGGTATAAGAGACCTCAATTGTTATATTTTGTTTTCTTTTTTTTTATCAGTTTGTAGTATTTGTTAAAAAATTTACCTTATGATTACTATTTTGGTTTGGATGAACCGAAACGCAATCGATGACAGAAGAAAAAAAATCACTTGTTGTTAAAGTATGGGCATGTTCAGGGTATAAAAGACCTCAGTTGTTATCTTTTGTTTTATGTTTTTTTTTATCAGTTCGTAGTATTTGTTAAAAAATTTACCTTATGATTACTATTTTGGTTTGGATGAACTGAAACACAATCGATGTCAGAAGAAGAACAAAAAATCACTTGTTGTTAAAGTATGTGCATGTTCAGGGTATAAGAGATCTCGGTTGTTATCTTTTGTTTTTTAATATTTTTTTTTTTTATCAGTAAAGAATTTGAAGCTGGCGAGTTTCGAACTCAGGTCATTGGTATCATCATCCAGTGACTTTACCACTGTACTATAGTGACACCGGCGTTTGTTTTGTTTTCTGTTAAGTTAAAGTAAGCCAGTCTATTGAGTACACTATATATTTATATATTTTGTGTAAGAAGATTTCATTGAAACTTAAATCAAAGTGTTAGTGTTGTAAATATTTTCAGAAGAGAAATCTAAAGCTACAACACCAGATTCTTTTGGAATTATATTAGATTGTTTAACTAGAAGAGATTCTCCGATAACATTTGTTATAAGAACCCTTATTTGTTGAGACATGCTAGACAATATTTAGCTTCTTTTGCAACTAAATCAGTGGAAATGTTCCCCCTTCTATGAATAAACTGATAACACAAGAAACTTGTATCTTCAGCCATCATCCTTTTTACCTAGTAGTCTTTGAACCTTCCAAGAGATCCTTTTTACCTAGTAGTTTCTGAACCTGCCAAGAGATCGAAAAATTCTTCTCATTCAAATAATCCATTACATTTTTGCGGTCCCCTTCTAGGAGAATTTTTAATGCCTTTTCTCGCGCCCATTTCACAGCTACAAAAACATCTTGATTATGCATTGATTACTTTGGTGGCTTCTCCTCTTCAGATGAAGTAGCCCATCCATTTTCTCCTTTTGCTCCGCGAAACCTTGAAACATTTTGAATAACATCCCGTACCCAGTATTTGTATCACTAGATATCCAAGCCATATCATTAAACTATGGATACAGTCATTGAACTCTAACATCGAAATCCTCGAGGGTATCCGGCCACCAATCTTCTCATCTTCACTAAGTATTGTAATTAAATCTCCCATTAATAGCCAAATTTTATTTAAAGAACTCAAATCAACCATCTCACTCCATAACTCTCTTTTATTAGTTGTCAAAGAAGCAGCATGAACTCCAATTATCTAAGATCCACCACTTCCACAGTAGTAGCTTGATCTGTAATGGAAATAATGTTTGGAGGACTAATAGAGGAACTCCACAAAATCCATATATTATATTTTTTAAGCTCGTTGGAATTATGTATCACCTCATTATGCATTCCAGAAAGCTTTTCATTTATTTATTTTTTGCAAAAATCAGAAGATTTATCTCACTTTAGGTTCTGCAAGAATAACTATAGAAGGAGAAAAAGAGTGAACTAAACCCCTAAGTTTATCTTTGCCATTGATTCTGCCACGGCCTCTGACATTCCAATATATTATTCCCATTTAGAAGATTGAGATTGAGAAGACGAATTTCTTCTCAAATTCCCGTTTTTACTAGAATTGATAACCAAGTTAGCTGCTTGTTTCCTTGTGGTAATTATGCTTACTAGTTTATCAGATTTTTCTTTCTTTAATGCTTCAACTAAATCTGTACCACATTTTCCAACTGGAGGAACGATATTTATAACTGATTTTAACAGAAGGTGAACTAGCAACTGTATCTAGAACTTTTCCAACTGATAAAATTGAGTATTCCTCATGAGAAATCATCATTCATATTTTGAAGCACATGGAACTTAACAGTTGAACCTCCAACTTGCTGACTTGGAGAATTACTTAAGTTGTCCTACTAGACTGGAGGAACTATAGCATCCACAACCTCATCGTCGTTGTCAGTATTAGATTTAGATTTTTCTGAAGTGCTGAAACAAATATCTACCCCACCAACTACCTTTTGATTTAGCTAAATCAACCTCTACTAAAACACTTGCATAGTATCCAACTTATCTTTTCAGAGTTGTTTCATCTACTTGTATTGCTCTCCCAAACGATTTTCCCATATATAATATGATTTTCCCCCTCCAATTTTCTATACTCAGACCTGGAAAGATAACTCATACAGATGCAGAAAATTATTTTTGAGCCTCAAGGTTAACTTAGAAGATTTCATTCAAACTCAAATCAAAGTGTTAGTGTTACAAATATTTTTAGAAGAAAAATCTAAAGCTACAACATCATATTTTCTTTGAATTACATTAGACTTTTTAACTAAAAGAGATTGTCAGGTAACATTTGGTACATGAACCCATGTTTGTTGAGATATGTTAGACGATACTTAGCCTATTTCACAAGTAAATCAGCGAAACTATTACCCGTTCTATGGATAAACTGATAACCCAAGAAATTTGTAACTTCAGCCATCAACCTTTTTACCTAGTGAGCTATCAACCTGCCAAGAGATCCCAGAATTCTTCCTATTCAGATAATCCATCACATTTTTGTAGTCCTCTTCTAAAGAGAAATTCGTCGTTAATACCTTTTCTCATTCTCATTTCACAGCTTTAAAAACAAATATTTATTAGTACCAAAGTTTCTATCAAAGTTAGGTCCATTTCTTTGTCATAGTTGATTGAGAAGCCGCTTATAGCATCTTTTAAGGTTATTCACATTTTCCTTGACCGAGTGATTACGCACTGATTTTTTCGGTGGCTTCTGCTTCTTCAGCCAAAGTAGCCCGTCAATTCCCTCTTCCTTGAAACCGTGCATCATTTCAAATAACTGTCACATAACCAGTATTTTTATCGCTATATATCCAAGCCTTGTCCAAATTTATCTTTATACTTTCGCGTAAAGGTCCCAACCATTGTCTATTACATAAAGGCAAAGAAACACTTGGAATAATCATATATTCGCTCACACTAACAACAATCCTAGTAGGAGTACATAACTTAATATACCTCTAAATTTGAATGGGAAAACTAATACTAGTACTAGTTTCATTGGATAACACCCTATTACTTTATTACATCCCTCTTTCCATATAAACCAAACTTTAGTTGCTGCTATTGCTAAAGACAAGCTAGCGTCGCCTCTTAATTTTGCTCCTATTTCTAAAGTCAAGCTAGCATCATCCCTGGATCATTAATTGTAATTATCTAAAAAAGAATCACTACTATACACATTCATAACATTCGGACTAGGTGGAAGCACCGAAACAGACTATATATATATACTTTTTTGCTTTCTCTCTGATTTTCTTTGTGAAGATTCTCTTTGACATGGTATCAGGGAGAAAACTAATCCACGTTTTCAACTTCGATCTTTTTCTCTTTTATTTTTTATTTTTTATTTTTAATTCTTCATTATCACGTTTTCTCTTTTCTTCTTTTTGTGTTTCGGACCCTGAGCCAGTTAATATTGTTAGAGCACTGCTCGGTCGATCTCGCAAGCGTTGCTATTTCAAGCTTGTTTGTCAAGTTTAGTTGCCAAAACTGTAAGTCTTGATTTCTAGTCTACTTATAATTAAGTCTCGGATTAGGATAGAAAGTGTAGTTGAGCTTAGACTTCACGTCGTTCATCTATTGAAGTCGAAGAACTACTAAGGGGAGCTTGTGGAACTTCATCAACAAAATGTATGTGGATACTTGAACTCATCTATCACTCAAAAGTCTATCTACTTTATCTCCTATTTGAGACAAAAGTCGTTAGCTATATAGACTTCAATTATGCACATTTGATATTTCAAGATGAGTTTAACTCGCTTACATATTTCTCGAAATATGTGTTGGTAAGCTTTCACTTTAACCAAGTTCATCTTATATTCTTGACGAAAGTCAAAAGATGATCATGTGAAAATTTTCTGGTAACATCTTACATGATTTGTGTGAGACAGTCATTTGATGTAGACTCAGAATGTTTCGTATTGATAATTCGATCACTTGAAAATTGCTTTAAAGCTAATAGTTTGTGTGAGACCACTATTTTTTTTCATCCGAGAATGTTTCAATGGTTGAAATGAGAGTTTAGAATAATTGGATTTGAGCATAGTATGCGTACTTGCATATATGTAATCCATGTACGGGAATCATAGTATGCATACCCGTATGCGTACTGGTTGGTTTGAGAAAGTCCGGGAACCTTGTACATATACCGGTATGCATACTGGCGTAAAGTTCAGGTCCGAGAATTTCTGCTGAGTTTGGAGGTATGCGTACCCGTTCGCATACTGGCGAACCCAAACTTAGTCCGGCCACTAAGGTATGCGTACCCGTTTGCATACCTGAGTGGATAATGTTCTAAAATCGGTTTGTTCATGAAGTAATACATTTATAGAATAAGGAATCCAATATTTTACAAACCGTGGCTATAATGTTCATGACTTGATTCGGTTGAATCAAAATCGATTTTGCTTCAATCGTGTCTTGTATTCTTCTATGAATATAAACAATTGAACAACTCTAGAACTAGTTTTAATTGAGTCATTTGAACTAGTTATGGTTAAGATGAATATGGTTGATATGAAAGTGTTCATATGGATAACTTCGGTTAACTATTGTTAAGCCAACAAGGTGTACACGTTTAGGTAGGGTTACTCATATCTAAATGAAGGAACATTTCATTTGTGTATAACAAGCTAAGTTCAATCTAACGGTTGAAAGATATTAGCTTGAGTCTAAACAACTTTTTCATCTAACGGTGAATATTGAATGCGTCGTTACCAATGTAAAATTGATTGCAAACCCTAATTTGAAGACTATATAAAGGAGAACTCTAGCAACTGGGAAACCTAATCCCCACACCTCTTGTGTGATACTAGTTGCGACTAGAGTCGATTCTCCTTTAACCTTAGGTTTTTCATGAAACCCTATAGGTTAACGACTTGAAAACTTCATTGGGATTGTGAAGCCAGACCCAACTATTTTCTTTGTAGTTTCATATTCTGATCTTGCTGTCTTCTATCGTGATTGAGTACTATCTTCTCTAAGATTGGCTCGAGATTTAATCTCTGATAGGCAAGATAAAAAGTAGTCACAAACATCTTCGTCTCATCGTTTGTGATTCCACAATATCTTGTTTCGCTACCATACTATTAAGATTATTGTGAGGTGATTGATATTTTTAGGCTGTTCTTCGGGAAGATAAGTCTGGTATATCAATTGGTTCATGTTCACCTTGATTTATCAAAAGACGGAACAAAACTCATAGGTTTATATGTGGGAGACAGATTTATCTATTCAATAGACTTTTCTGTGTGAGACTGAGTTGTTTATCAAGTCTTCGACTTTGATCGTAGCAACTTTTAGTTGTGGGTGAGATCAACTAAGGTAATCAAGTGCATAGAATCCTGTTGAGATTCAGAGACGTAAGGAGCACAACTGTACCTTGATCGGTGTGACATTGGTTAGGGTTCAACTACATTGCATTCTGAAGTTAAATTGGAGTAGGCTAGTGTCTGTAGCGTCTTAATACAGTGTGGTGTTCAAATCTGGACTAGGTCCCGGATTTTTCTGCATTTGCGGTTTCCTCATTAAAAAAAATTCTGGTGTCTGTGTTATTTTTTTTCCGCATTATATTTGTTTATATAATTGAAATATCACAGGTTGTGCGTAAGTTCAATCAATTGTGAATCCAACCTTTGGTTGTTGATTAAATTGATTGACACTTGGATATTGGTTTTTGATACCGTCCAAGTTATCTCTTATATTCAATCGGGCTCGCAAATTCATATTTGTTTGATTGCAGATTGAATTGGAAAATTGAGATATAACTCTTTGATATACTTTTCTTAAGATTGAGTCTGACTGTCTAGTTGATTCTCTTGAAAGTATATTGGAGTTAGTCCATACAGATTGCTAAGCGAAATATTGGGTGTGATTGTTAGACCCTCGCCTTTTCAAATATTTCTTTCAATTTCAAACCATTGACTAATCTTACATCTACCAGTTATCTTTATGGAAGCCTCAAATTGCTTCATTACGACGTAATTATAATCTTTTCCAATTTGTTGATGGTGAGTTCCAGCGCCTGCAAAGTATATTCTAAGTTCTGGTGTTGATATCCATGTTACTGATACAAAAATTACGAAAGATATGTTTGGATACAAAGCTTATGTTTTGGACGTTTCGACCTGTCATGTTTAGTGCAGTGTTCATACTTTTGACATTATCGATGACAGAAAATTCGCTATTTACTTGTTATCATTAGATCACATAAATGATCTTGATTGATTTCTTATTTTGAAGATCTAGATGTGTTGTAGCCATCCACATCAAACAAAAAAGCAACTTGCTAGCAAGATTTTTAAACATAATACCTTTCGGAGATTCTGTTTAAAATGATAGTAAATTCACCACTTGCTCAACACTTTAGATCGTGTTTTATTATTATTTTTTTATATTTTTTCAATGCAAAAAAATTACCAACAATAACCCCTCTCTGCTCATGAATCTGAGCAGACTTCTTACTATTTCTTGATTTCTAGGCTAGTTAGTAGTTTTAGTTTAGTTTTTATTATGATTTCTACTTATCTATACCATTGCACTGGTTTGATCTACTCTTTTGAGGTTTATCTTCGCTTTAAAGACGGTTCTTGATTATTAGGTTAGGTTCTATGATCGATAGTGATGCTCTCCAACGACGAAATCTTCATCTTTGCTGTCTCCGACGATGGAATTTTCATCAACAACTTATTCGATGATGGAATCTTCATCGATGGTTTCTTTGACGATGAGACTGGCGTTTCGCCCGAAATCAGGGATGCCGAAATACCACCAATTTGTTTACCCATTTCGAACAACATATAAAATGAGAGCGAAAGAGATATTCATAACGGACGCCGACAAGAACCCCAATATATCCGTTACGTTATATACAAAGGAATAACAGTGACATCCGGCCAGTTGTTTTGAAGGCTTTGCCACCAACAAACAACAAAGAACCCTACTATATACTCTACTACATGGATCCAACCACCTAAAATTTGGCCTCATCGGCAAATTCTTGCCAACCAGAAATACCCTGTCATTAAATTATTTTTAACTTCATATTTTGCAATTTAAAATTTTGACACAAAATCTCACTTGTTGACAAAAGAATTGACAACAAGAAAGAAACTGTATTACCCTGTCCTAAGAAAATCTCACGAGGAATTCCCTTTAATCGTCGTCCGCTTTGGATCGTAGTATTTGTTTTCGGATGAGAATCAGACGTTCGTTCTGGCATTTATGAATGGTAGAAGCTGCTTCAAAATTATTAGTAGTACGCTCGGACCATGCACATGATACGTTCTGCCCGTACATCATGTTCTCTGTTGAGTCACTGACTCAGTGGGCTTCTCATAAATGACGCATCATGTGAAAAAAACCTACTTAGTAGCAGGGACGGACCCAAAAATATAAAATTTTTTTAGGGCCTGGATTAGAAATTTGGTCGAACAAAAAAAAAAAATTAGGCCCGTGGACTAGCAAGATCACCCGGACTTTAACCCCTTTAATCCAGGGGTAGGTCCGTCCCTGCTTAGTAGGGACGGACACCGGTATGCTGCTGCCGCACAGGGGTCCGGGGAACCTAATCCAATCCTTTGGAACACATTAATTCTTCTTATCTAGGCTCCACTCCATGAAACGTTGAATTGCGCCCGGACTTGGTAACACAATGCATTGCACAATTGTGCCGGCCGGCCGGCCAGGCCAGCCTTGACATCTGCGCATGCCGGTCAACCTCCTTTCTTGTGCCTCGCTCACAAGATCATCTATCATAATCCATAGAAGTTCGAGTCTTATCCTCATTGAAATTGGTTCCAGCACAGTTCGTCGGTTGAATGCACATGCTACTGCTAGTAGAATTTGATGGTAAAAAAAAAATAATCTAAAACTCGCCGACTAAAAGAGGATTTGTGCCGACATGACAAATCATTAATAGTAGACAAAAGAAACTCCTTGCCACGACGAATTCTATACACCATTATTTTATTAATATTACCCGCTAAAAAAAACTTTTCACTTCCTCCAAATTTCCTATTTTAACCATCCCTTATCTCATAAATTACGACAACGCCATTGCATCTTCCTCTCCACAATCTTTCCGCACTTCACTGATATACACACAACACTGATTAAAGGAGAAAATCGTCATTTAACCACCCTTCTTTTCAACTTTTCCAGCAGTTCTGCCCTTTAATAATAATTTTCCTTTCCTCTGTCGCTCTCCGTCTCTCTGTAACTTAGCTCCTACATATTCACAGACAAGACGCTTCAAGGCTTAAGCTTTCTAAGACTTATCTCTCTATCTCTCTCTCTACCTGCAACCATCTAAAGGGTTTTTGTTTAGAAGAGCTGAATTTGGAGTTTTCTGAATCATGGGTGAAGGAGAATTGAAGAAGGTTGAAGCAGCTGAAACTCCAAGCACAACAACAGAATTAGCACCAATGACACTAACACCAGTCACTGAGGAAGCTGTTTGTAAAGATGAGAAAACTGTTTCGCCTCCACCATCTGCTGAGAAAGTTGATGACTCTAAAGCTCTTGCCGTTATTGAAAGTATAATCTCCTTCTGAATTTTTTTTCTCAATTTTCCATTAAATTTATCTTAATTGTTCTGATGGGTTATGGATATATTGGGTTTTTATGATGTTTTGGTCTCTGGGTTTTGTTAATATGGTCTGAAAATGAGAATTCTAGATTTGAATTTGATTTTTGTTTGTTTGGGTGAATCATTGGTGTGGCTATCTGTTGAAGGTTTTTGAGGTTTTGAGTACTACTTTTTGCTTAATCAACTGTTTTGGGTTTCTTTTAAATTTACTAATTCATTTATGTTTATATGAATTTGTAAAATAATTAGGTTGTTTTGTAGGATCTGAGTAGAATTGCTTATAGATGGACAATTTTGGTTATGGATAAGGTAGTAGAAGTTGTAATCTTCTCTACAGGTTATTATTAAATAGAATTTGTTTCTTTTCTTCATTTTTGTCATATTTGGATGAATAAAAGAAAGTTCCTAGTTCCTGGCTTTGTGAGTGCTATGTTGCCTTTTTGATGAAATTGTGGCCACCAGGTGCTATAAATTGAGGTTGACAATAGTAGACTACTAGACCACATGAGTGGATTTTGCAATTGGTTTTGGTAAGCATATTTTCATAGTGTTCGCTTCATGTAAGTTCAAGGGATTGAACAGTTCCATATACGCAATTTAAAACTCATGTAAGTTCTGGGGATTGAGCGTTCCGTGTATAAGGTTTAAAACTCCTGCATGTAGTTTTTAGCCTGAGCCTCTGCTTGTGGTGGCACAGTTCTTGTTTGTAAGTGCAGTATTTTGCCAACTCAATGCGTTTTTTGGTGTTTGATTGAAAAAAATAAACAGCTCTTTTCTGGTGTAATATATTACTATGAGTATCTATCCCTACTTTATGGAGATATCTTAGAGATTTTCTACCAATTTTAAAGTAGTTGGGACCGATTCTTAGTGGCTTTTTATTTCTTAATTTGTTGGTCAAAAGCTATTCTCATTAAACTTTGTATAGTTCAGTTGGACAAAGTGGCAGATGAATCATATATGTTAATATTTCTTTAGCTTTTGTGTGTTTCTTTTGTTATTACTGCTTTAAGCATAATTGATTTGCTTTTTTAGCTTTATCCATACTGGGGTATTCTAATTATCGTTTGCTTTTGTGATTGTTAATGTTTAAGAGCATTTAGGCCAATTGCATTGCAATAGTTTCTCATACAAAAGCCACTCATGGGTTGGAAAATTTTGGTACTGTCGTCTATTACAAGTTCACAGCAAGAACGCCTCTTCATGTTTTCTTTTTTAGTTTTTTCATATGTTGTGATGAAGACCTGCGAATACTTTTTTGCACTCATCCATTTTGCTGATGCTGTTATACAATTGCATTCTTAGTAATTAGCTTCTAATGCTGTTAAGTAATTGTAATTGGGTATTTCATAAGTTATGGGCGTATGGCAGTGCTAAGTTAAATTCGGTATCAACTTTGTTTGTGATTTGTTGGGAACATATATTTGACTTTGTTCCATTTCAACTGGGTTTCATATTACATATGAGCTGACAATGGGTGAACATGTTCTGTTAACAGAGGAAAAAACTGAAGTAGAGAAAATTTCAGGGCATGGATCTCATGAGAGAGGTATTTTTGGATCGAACTGACTGTTTACATCTCTAAGAATCCCTTTGCCACATATGTAAGACTGACGTTTGGTGGACTGAGTTATTTTATGTTTGTGTTCAGATTCTGCTCTTGCTCGGCTTGAATCAGAAAAGAGAATGTCTTTAATCAAAGCATGGGAAGAAAGTGAAAAGACAAAAGCAGAGAACAAGTATGGAACTGCAATTTTACCATTCTATTCATCTAATTACATAGCTTTCCATATTATTACTGAACGTGAAATAACAAATAAGTAAAAGTAAATCTTCTTAAAAAGTAAAAATAAAAGTTTTTAGTGGCAGGCCAACTTACTGTCGGTTCTATGACTGATGTCTCCCATAGGTGCATCATATTTTAAAAATTAGTAGGGTTTTTTTTTATTTGTTCATTAACTTTCTGTACTCAAGTGACTTCCCTTGACAAGTATTAAAGACCATCATTTGTACTTAGTAATTCGATTTTCTCCATCATTGCTTTCAATTCGATCCTTTGTCACACATGATGACTATGTATTACTTGGTTATCTTTCACCACCTATTCAGGGTAGTTTGGTCTGTGATCAAGTTCGGCTTTTTATTGTAAAAATTCCAGGGGAACCTTCATTTACTGTTGCCGTAATATGTAAAACCAGATCCTGTAAATTTTTTATGATTTTATTGTGCTTCCCCTTCAATAATTTGCTTTGGTACACTTAGATGCAAGAATTTCAACTGCTTATACCGTTTTGCTCAATTTTACAGGGCACTGAAAAAGATGTCCTCCCTTTCAGCATGGGAGAACTCCAAGAAAGCAACTATTGAAATGGAACTCAAGAAAATTGAGGTAATCACATATTTTTGATAATTGAACCTTCACCATATTTGGCAGCTTAAATTGAGATGAGATGGTGATCTTTCCGGATCGACACTTTATGTTTTTACATTTAGTAGGTTCCAGTCTTTTAGTTCACATAGAAGGAAAAGTTGATACCGATAGGCATTTCTGGCTGCTCCGAGTGTTGAGAATTTTTCATCCTTTCTGCATTATATATCTTATATCTTTAAGGGCCAATGCTAGTTACAATCAAGTTTAGAATTACTCGGTAAACTGGATCTTGAACGAGCCTTCTAAAATCTCGATTCTATGCACTGTAAACATCATCAGCGCACCGTGGTTCGGTGAACAAACCAATTTTATTAGGAAGTGACTGACACTCTGATAGTAGTTCTATTGCAAAACTTCATAATAATCTCGTTTAGAATCGTCTTACTTAGAATCACAAAAAAAAAGGTCATTTTAAAGATAATTTTGTGTGTGGTGTCTAGGCTGGTTGTGACTTTGTGAACTAACCAGTAGATCCATGGTTTTGATTCAAATAGGAAAAACTTGAGAAGAAGAAGGGAGAATACATAGAGAAAATGAACAACAAAATCGGTTTACTTCACAAGGATGCAGAAGAAAAGAGGGCAATGATCCAGGCAAAACGCGGTGAAGAGCTTCTTAAGGCAGAGGAAACCGCAGCCAAGTACCGAGCAACAGGGTTAGCACCAAAGAAGCTCTTTGGATGTTTAGGCTGAAAATCTCATCCCTGAAAACGCAGAAACATTGTATATTAATCAAATTGTGTTTGTAATTTCTTTCACTCTTTGGCCCTCTAGTCATTTGACTCATTTGTGTTTGTTTTGTTTAAATTTATGTGTGCATAGTCAGGTGTTCTATTTGTATACAGATACTACATCTTCCCATTCTGGGAGATCAAGGTCATGTGTTATTTGTTGTATTTTAGAAACTGATGCTTGAATAGATTGATGGTTTTGTAACATTCTCAAGATTTAAGCCATATTTATTTCATCCCATGATAGTTGCCCCTCTTCGATCTCTCATTTCTTTTCGAGTTTATTCATGGCATTTCCTTTGAGGTTCTTGCAGTCCCTTGGAATACGACTCAAGGTTCTTGCGTTCAAAGCCAAGCCACTGTAACTTTCAAGTAGAGCTAGGTTTGTGGAATTGCACTCACTTGCCTACACTCCCACGGCGGGATGATGCTTATTTTTCACAAAAATAAAAAACTGTTATTTGCCTCCAATAAGGTGCCATTTTTTTAAAAATTCCCTCCTATCTTCCGTTCTGGTTCAACTTACTTGGCTGAGCTCCAGCTTGCACTTCCTCTCAAATTTGGATCGAATGTGTGGGCTTTAGGCTATTACAACTTGGGCTTTAAGCTATTATAACTAAATTGCAACGAAGGGAAGGATCCAAATATGAAACCTTTGAAGTTTAGATTATGTTGGTAGTTGTTGAAGAGTCAATTTTGGTAATAAATTCACAGCACTCAGAGCCTCTGGCATTAGAAGAGATATCCTCCTTTTCAGTAGATATGATTTGACATTTACTAAGACCAGATTGAGTATCAATGGCTCTAGTCATTTAATATATACATTGACCCCCACTCTCACACGCAAACCCCAAAATGTGGAGAAGAAACAAACACTAGGCCAGACTGCAGGATGCAACAAATGTCCATAGGCTTTTTCCAAAAGAAGTTAACTCTATCTTTAAAGTGTTACTCACTTCAAATTACCTCAGATGGTCACATTTGAGTTAGTGTTCAAGGAATCATAAATCACAGCTCATTATAGGTAACAATGGAGTATAGGCTTTAAGTTCAACAAAATGCTGATTTAAGGAAGAATTCACTGGTACAAGAACCCTTTAAACGGCAAAACACACGCATAAGGACTCCGCGCACTCGGGACCTGGGTGCATATTGGGTTTGATTTTTGGCACCAGCGGCTATCGGTTGCGGAGAAAGTATCTCCTATGTTGCATATTTTGTTGGACATGACTTGCACAAGTCTAACTTGCACGAAAGAATAAGATGGAAAAGAACAAGAACAGCACTTTGGTGGATGTGGAAAAAGAAGTTTCAACAATGAAAGCTAACAAGTGACAATTCAAATCACATTAAATTTCACAATCCTTGATGATAATTTTAGTATTTCACTTCCTCTACTTGAAAAAGGAAAAAAGGTACTCGAGGGTAAAGAGGACACTCATTGGTCTCTTTGAACTCTTCTTCTTCTCTGATATATCCTTTCAGGAAAACAGAAACACAATAATCAGGAGAAGTAAATGCAGTCCTTCCTTTATAGTACAACAAAAAACCCACCACCATTGTATTAAATTCTCTCCTTGGACCATTTTCAAGTTTTCTATACATTATTCTGTTCTGGCAGATAGATCAATGCAACTGGGACTAGAAATTAATATGAACATTTTTCTGCCAAGTTGGTCCCAATTTTTTGTATCACACTTGAGAGCCACACTCAATTGCTGCACAGCAAAACCCCACATGCAAATGGTCTCTGTTTTCTTCTTTTATCATGTCAAAACATCTGTTTTTTCACAGTGAACTGCAGAATTCATACAGTGAAAGCAAGCTAAGGCATGGTGCATGCATATGGTGCAGTGACTGTCAGCTAAGGCATGGTGCATATGTTGAAACTTGCAGGCATGGTGCATATGAACTACAAGATTCATATGGTGCAGTAACAGTGATTGTAAGCTAAGACATGGTGCACTAAGTAAAAATTGCAGAGCAAAATCATGGCAAATCAGAGACTTGAGAAACTTGTATTAAGATGCAACAGAGTAAGTGGAAATGATCTTGTATACAAGTACCAAGTATAAACCGAATGACAAAAAACATCAGTATATTAGCATATTTAACAGCAACAAAAAGATAAGCGCAGAAGACCGTTTTCCATCTGTCTGAAAACTCTATGCAAACATCTATGGACTTGGCCTTAATAGTTAGAGCAGTTGGGAAGACAAAAGACATCTCTACAGCATGAAAGAGATGAAACCCAAACCAAAAAAAGAAGGATATCACCCAGTGCCGTTTCACGCAAAAGTTGAGACCCGCATTGCCGCTTACCAAAAAATAGAACTTGTGTTAAATTTAAAGAGAACAGTTCAGTGGATTTTCAGTCAGAATATTGTGGTATACCGAGTAAGTAGCCAACTGTCCCTGAAAGAAGGTCATTTCCTCTTCACAACCAGGAAAATCTAACAGTAGTTGTAACGACATGTCAGAAGAAACGTTAATGGAGCTTGAAGACTCTGATCCAACCACTATGTCCTCAACATCTGATTTATAATCCCTACATTCCATCTCTTCTTGCTGCTCATTAATTGTTTTCTCTTCTGCTTTGATCTTTGCTGGAGGTATAGCTTGTTTTGTAGATGAAGATGTCTGCGAGAAAGGACTTTGACAAGTCGTGGTCAGTTTCCGAAAAGCTTCACCAACTTCAGAATTCCAAAGTCGGAGGAACTGATCATGCTCCGGTTTCACCTGTGTTGAAAGAGTAGATTGGGAGTTATTACGCAGGAAAGACCCCTTTGAAAGCCTTGCCTCTGCTTCTAGTCTTGCACTCTCCCACTGAGTCATGTGACCCATTGAAGGACATGAAGAAGTGGTAGTAATCGGAAAAGGGGCAGAAGATGAGGGAGCTTGGGTTAGCGGGTCGATGGCCATAATGCGAAGACACTTCTTCACATGTGTGTTGAAATAATTCTTGATCTCATTATCAGTTCTTCCTTCCAACTGCGCCGCTATGGCAGCCCACCTGAAAGTTATGCATTTAAGTTTCATTAAAAATTATACAGAAATTCATAATTACACTTGCGAAACAGACTACATGAATTCCAAAATTTACGCCTAAGGAAACAAAACATGCTATGAAAATAAGTATCATATTTCATCACAAGCTCGGCCAAATTTACATGTCATGCATGCACTACAATGGACACTACTACCTCTAAGCAATGCAAGCTAAAGAGATACTAATCACGTACTACAAAATTGACAAGCCAAATGTACGGAATCAACGGAGTGCATACAGGTCCAGCGAAGAAATTGAAGATTTCAATTCATGAATTACAAAATCAATGAAGATGTCGAGGTTAATCTTGTATTGGCATTAGGAGAAGTCATGCCTATAATTAAGGAATACTCTGCTTAAACCACGAGGTTCAAAGTCATAGCTATTACCCAGTAAATCAACTACTCTACATAGTTCCAAACTTCTGATACAACAAGAAAGCACTCTCAGCAGATGAACAGGAGAAACATGTGACCAGAGATATTTATAAAACATTGAAGATCATATATGACCATTCTGTTGAGGTTCTAGAACCCTTCACAAAGGCGTATAGTGTGCAGTATCAAAGGTTATTTCAAATTTCAAACGCACCACAATAACATAAGCATAGTATAATGCTAAATTTGACAATTGAGGTTAACCATTTACACAGGTATCCTAACTAGGCTTACTCGTACAGACAAAAGATTCATTAGCGCAAACCATGCTTAAGACCATGATTTTGTTTAAGACCCTACACCTTTACCCAATTACAATACTCTGACTTAGTTCATTACTTTAAGCTAATGAATGCAACAAAAAGAGTAAGCAAACAAAGCATTTCAGGCTGACAGATAACTAGAGAAACAACTTAAAAAATTAGACAGGCATAGTGCTGAATTCTGAATTCGAAATAGAGAGTCATAGTGCTGAATTCTGAATAATGACCACCGTCACCTTGGAATGACCATCAACAAGAATTCCAAATCACTTTAAGCAAATTTCAATACCAAATTAGTCCCCGTAGCTGAAATTTCAACCAAATGCACATTATAAGTAAATCAAATTACCTGTTTCCAAGAATACCATGAAGTTGGATTATAAGTTTTTCTTCTTCTGGAGTAAACGGACCTCGTTTAATATCCGGTCGAAGATAGTTAGACCATCTTAGTCTACAACTCTTCCCACATCGATTTAGTCCTTCAAACACATAAAAATCATAGAAATCAGTACTATGACCTCAAACAAATCAGACCAATCAAACCATGAAGAATCAATCAGAGATCATCAGACCCCCATGAAATCCTAAATGTACTTGCACACAACAAGACAGCCCCATTAAGATTTTCCAAACAAAACAACAGAAAAATCGATCAAACACAACAGAAAAACCGATCAAACACAACAGAAAAACCGATCAAACACAACAGGAAAACCCCAAACAAAAACAAACAAAAGTTGGAATCGTTCGAGACGTGTCAATAATTCTCTATGACTCAGATACGGTACAGATAAACATGCATAAAGGAAAGAACCCCAAAAGATGACACGGTGAGTTAACTCAGACCGAGTTAGTCTGTTTGTCACCAAATTTTTTTTGCAGAAACATTGAGAAGAAGAAGATGAAGAAGACTAACTTGTTTTTCAAGTAAAAACCCATTTTACAGGGAATTAAAATCATGGGTTTGAAAGGTTTTTGGGGTTAAAAATGGTGAGAGAAAAAAGACCTGCAAGTTGAGGGAGTGTACGCCAACTGCCATGACCATTTTTGTTGATGTAATTAACTAAGATTTCATCTTCATCAGGATTCCATGGCCCTTTCTTCACTCCATGCTTATCACAACAAGGTTGTCTTCCCATTCTTCTTCTTAACTCAAAAACCCTTTTGACAGAAACCCCAACACTAGTCCTTGAACTTATAAATAAATAAACAGAGAAGAAAGAATAAACAGTAAATGGTGGGTATTGATTTCTATATCTTAAACATTGGAAACTGAAGTTCAAAATCATAAAAGAGTAAAGAGATGTGGTTTTAATGAACAGAAACAGAGCAGAAGCAAAGGAGAAAGAGAGAAATAAAAACTTATTACAATGGGGGATTTTTGTTCACTTTCTTTCTCTTCTTATAGGAATGTCAGAAGAAACATTAAATACATGTATTAAATGCCTTCTTCTTCATCTTCATTTGATTGATTCAACTCTCCTGGTTAGGGTTTGGAAAAAAGGGGCTAGTGGGGTTCCAATCTTAGGGCAAATCTTTCTTATTTTTAATCTTTCTTTTGCCCTGTTTTAATGGAAACTCTGTTTTTTCTTTTCTTCTTCTGTATTGTATTTGTAGCTAAATATAGTGAAGTTAAGTCAAAAAAGAAATTCAAAGAGTCAAGATCAAAAGTCAAATAAGTAAATAAGAAGTTGTTTATTTACCCTTGCTGTTTCTATTATTTACGGAACTGACATTGTCTTTTTGGATACTGTTGAAATGACTGGAGTCTGAGCAAGAAAATCGTCGGCGTCCGAAAAGGAGGAAAAGAAGGTTTTGTGTCTACTGAAATGACCCTTCAGGGGTATGAGTCAACATAAGTCAAGAAATAGGTCAGAGTGATTATGGTTTGACTTTCTTTTTATTAGGCTTAATGTAGGGTTAGATTTACCACGTGTTTAGCATGCCTCATCAACCATGGATTTTGGTCCTATCTAGTACTCCAGCATTCACATTAGAAGCCTAGTACCTTTGGAGTAAGCAATTTGGAGGTTGTCGGAGGGAATCCTACGGCCAAAAATTGGGATCCAAGTTATCAAAAACGTACAAGATTTAATCTAATGATTTTCAAATAGGTTCTGGATAGGGGATTGTACGAATCATTGGGATAAGCTGGAAAATGACCCTGGACGCTATATTGGGCAGTATATCCATGGGCTACAAGCCCTATAATAGTATGTTTATTTTTACACGTAGATTAAAAGTACGACCAATTTGTAATTGCTCCTTTTATTCGGTAAAATTAGATCATTGTGTATTTACGATATGCACGGTGAACTTGAAATGCACAGTAAATTTAAATTTCATGTATAGGAACAACAGTTCCAGGGTCATTAAGAAAAACAAAGCCAGAATCAATTTTCATTTTGTGAATTTAAATTTTGGCGGACACTACCTCCCCCACGAAGTACGGGGGTCCTATTTTTTGGGTTATTTTTGTGTGCGGTCGGTTTCGGGTTGGATTTTTTTTTTGGGGGGGAGAAATTGTTGTGTTGGTGTGGAAAAAAAAAACATTAGGATTTTTCTCATGAGACATAGGATGAGTTAGACATGTCATATCGAATTCACAAAATTGGTTAAAAAGACCAAAATCAATAATTTTTAGGTGAAAAATACATTTAGATTTTGGTACTGTTTAAATGGACAAAAATGTAAAAATAGCCAGGATGTAAACAGTTTCATCCTACCCATTTTTAAATATTTTTTCTTATTTTTAATTTACATTAGGATGCATCCAGTTTCATCCTTGCTATTTTTTAAGTTTAAGTCAGGATGAATCCAGTTTCATCCTTGCTATTTTTTTGGTGTCTATTTCACCCATAATAATTTTTACTCGTCCATTTGAACCATGTTTTAAAAGTATTTGGACAAATGACCCATTTTCCGTATCAAATTATGTAGTCATCAATAATTAAAAAAAAAAGTAACCCGTTATAGGGGCGGCATTTTAATAGGACAAAAAGGGTCATTACATGATCATTCAAGGTGTCCCTTATAAAAAAAATACTGGAAATGATAAATTAACCCTCATGATTGATAACCTAGTTTAGTGACGATAATCAAATTTAGTGTTAATGATTAATTTCACTTACATTAACTCAAAATCAAAATCAGATTTTTAGAGTTAAAAAAAAAGTTTAGAGGAAAAGGTCAATCTCAATCAATTGAAGAAATTAACCAACAAAATGAAGAAGAACCAGGACCTAAAAATGACCGGGTATACTTCTAAATTAGTCCCAACTAACTTTTTGTTGCTCGAAGTTATCTAAAGTACGTAAAAAATTCTCAATTTTTTTACATTTTCAGAGCTAATTACGGTTGGAATTTTGCTCATAACCAACCGTAAATCGAAGTTACGGTTCGTAAAAGATGAACTTCCAACCGTAACTGGTTAAATTTGAAGAAAACCCAATCGTAAAACCAGCTACGGTTGGTAACCTAATGCTCGATACCAACCGTAACTCAGTTACGGTTGGTAACCAAATGCTCGATACCACCGTAACTGAAGAAAATTCTCAGATATAAGAACATACGGTTGGTAATTGAACTATTACCAACCATAACAACATCAAAATATCCAGTTACGGTTCGTAGTTGAGTTAAAATCAACCGTAACTCACATAAACCCAGAAATTTCAATTTCAATTTTCATCTAAAACCCTAATTTTTGATAGAAATTAAACTTAAATCGAACAAAATAGACCAAATCGTAACTGGATTTTAAAAAACATACCTCATATAAGTCATTACACTACACTTAATTAATTTTCGAATCGTCGATTAATCGAAGACGATGAAATTTTGAGTTTTAATGGAGGTTACGGTTAATGGGAGGAGGAGAAGAGAAGAAGAAAGAAAACAAATTTTCAATTTAGCTTTGAGTTAGGTTAAAAAATGGGAAGGGTAATCTAGTTAATTTACACCCCTATAAAACTTCCACTAACCAACCAGAGGGAATATCACACTTCCGCCCCTCTAATAAACTATGTCGCCCCTATAACAAGTTCCAAAACAAAAAAGAAAAACACTCAATCAGCATAGGCAAATATCCGTAGGAGAATAAGTTAGTCAAGGGCATCAAACATGGATGCTTGACGAGCTTCGTTGAAATGAATAGTAAGATGGGACCTAAAACTTGGAACGGCGAGAGCTCGAGATGACAACACTGACAAGACATGGAAAATGAAGGAGAAGAAGGAAAAAAAATGGCGGTACAAAATAAATGGTGATACAGTACTAGTAACTAGGCGTATGCACATGTATCGCCTCTATTCCATAGCTACAATAACGTGGCCTGTACGCCTTGAGTAGTAAATGCGTATGATTTTGTCCTTTCCTATTTCGATATTACTTTTGTTTGAATGACTTGAGTGGACTGTGGAGTACACATACTTAATTAACTTCTGATTATTCATTTAAGCTAGCGAGGGGGAGATCAGATAATCATATTCCCATAGGGCAATGGTTTTTTGGTTAGCCTTGAGTTGGCCGTAATAATGCCAAAGGCAAGAAAAATGCCACACCATACTGCTTGCCCTAGATTACTCTTATAAAAAAATTAGTAGATTTTAATTATTTTTTGTTATCTACTTAAAGCATATCCAATGGAGTATGAATATTTATCATGTGTGGAGATTTAAAAATAATAATAATTAATAACATAAAATTCTCTATATAATAATAAAGTTTTTTTTGGATCATTCTCATTCACCGGAACTCCATGTTATTTCTAACTTCTGATTGATTCTCGCTTCTGGTTGATTCTGGTCCCATCATTTATTTTATTACTGGTAAAGTTATTCAATTTAGACCAATGAAAAGTTCAAAAATCATTAAATTTAAACCAATAAAAAATTCAAAAAATATTATTATTTCCAATAATAAGATAGCTAAATATTAAAAAATAATCTTGCCTGAAATAGCTAAATCTTAAAATTTTTGCCTGAAATAGCTAAATCTTAAAATTTTTGATACATGCCTCAAATATATCAATGTTAATCATGATAATCAACAAATTAAACCACAACATGATAATCAACAAATTCAATCACAGACATCCACGATTTAATCGTGATAAATCAAATGGTCATCACGTGATAAGAAAATAACGTCAAGTGTCCAGTGTCCTTTTACATTCTTAAAAAATATAGTTTTTTTAATTAAATCCCCAAGCTATCAAACTATCAATTAAATCGGAAAAAAATCACTAAAAAAACCATGATTACCCCGATCATGAATCTTTTTTCCGCAAATCTTTATTGGTGGTCCTACATAGCAGTCGGAATTTTCGTTAGTATTTTGGACGAATAATTTAGAACAAAGATTATGATCTAAATGAAGCTAATACAAAACAAAGAAGCATGAAAAAAAACTACGGAAAGAAAAACTACGAATCGATAATCAATAGTTTGCAAAGATTAATTTTTCTTAATTTGTTTTTTTCTATAATTAAAAAGAAAAATGGAGATATGTTTAGATATTTTT
This sequence comes from Papaver somniferum, assembly GCF_003573695.1. Classification (NCBI taxonomy): domain Eukaryota; kingdom Viridiplantae; phylum Streptophyta; class Magnoliopsida; order Ranunculales; family Papaveraceae; genus Papaver; species Papaver somniferum. Next base: position 21,066,475 of record NC_039365.1, on the reverse strand, counting down.
TGTGCAGAAATAGCTGGGATACTAATTGGGTTTAGTTTTTTTTTAATTTATACATTCCAAAAACAAAATAATAAAAATATTTTCTAATTTTAATAGCAAAAAATGCGTCAGAAATTTTTGTGGGAAATATTTTTGGGAGTAATGAGGCTATCTAAAAATATATTGGTCGTCCAAAATCTATGTAAATTTTGAGATATCAATTATTATTTTCAAAATACTAATATCATTTTGATATAAAAATTATTAAAAAATATTATTTCCAAAATATGACTTTCTATATTCTGGGAACTTTTATCAAAGTATTTTCGTGAGTGATGAGACTATCTAAAAATATATTGGCTGCCCAAAAATTATGTAAATTTGAGCTATAAATTAATATTATTTCCAAACTATTAATATTATTTTGATATCAATATCGTCAAAAAATATTATTTCCAAAATATGAGTTTTTTTTTCTGAGAACTTTTAGGCTGGTCATTCTCTATATAAAGCCGTCGACCCAACACCTTACATTTTTGTTTTCCTAAGGTTTCGTTGTTTTTGTTCTTCTTTGTTCTTCCAGTTTAGGATTTTATTGTTAATCTATTTGTTGTTTGTTTTGCATTAACTTTGCGGCAGCGGGAGCTGGGCACTAATGTCGATAAGTTTCTGGAATTTGGTGGCCCTGATAATGAACTCATGCAAGGTATAGGCATCATTAAATCCAGTTTTTCGGTATTCTTGGTTTTTTTATTAATTGATTTTGTTGTGAAGATGTTGATGCTACCTTCAGTAAACAGGCCGGGTTAAAGGTTTATATTATTTATGTTAAACTGAAATATCCGTTGTTCTTAACGAGTATATATATTTTATGCTTTTTTGTGGGGGTATTTTTTGTTGGCTTTGCTTTGTAGATGTTGATGATGCCTCCTCTCAGTGAAGAGGCGGAGTTTAAAGAAAAAATTGTCTATGCAACCATGTCTACGGTATAATTAGGGTTTGATTTTCTCCCTTTTTTACCCATTGACCGAAATAAACGTGTTTTGCCTAATCTGACGGTTCTAAATGGACATTTTAAGGCGATCAATGACCCGTATTTATTTAAAAGTGCAGAAACGAGTAAGTAATAAATCATGGGTCAAAATGCTTCCCACTTTTATGCGCTCATCCAACGGTGCAGATACAATTTTGACTTCTTCTCCCTTAATATTCCATGTGTTACTCTGTAGTTGTACATTGATGAGACCCGTTACGCTTCAAAAAAATAACGTAAAGTTAAATAGCAAAACTCAATTTAAACCAAGCCATTTTTTAGCAGCATCATTAGGTTTGGGATTGAGAGAAGAGGGAGGCAAAGAGTTTTAGTCACTGCTTAATTTTTTTTATTTTTTCAGTCCTTCCTTCAGCTTCTCATCAAAAAGCCGCACCCTGTCAAGATCCCTGTTGGAGATAGACATGTAAGTTTTGGCATCGATTTCCTTCTGAAAGTATTTTGTTCGGAACTGTTAATGATTCGTGTTCTTGATTTTGTTGTTCATTTTGAGTTGATTAATTTTTGATGTAATTTTGGTTCAACTCTCTGATTGATTCAAAAATAGAGTTCACAACAAAATGTAAAACGTAATTATTTTTGTGCGCATTGTTGCAGAATTCTGTGTTACAGGGCATTTTGTGAGACAGGATGGTTTCAATCTGTCAATACAATTTCAATTGATTTGATTTGGATTAGGGCTTTATTTGTATATCAACTGTTTGCTGCAAGAACTAAACCATTCAACAAAATGGTCCATGTCTAAATCTTCTTAATTTGGCTGCAGAGAAATGTCGATGAGAATCAGCACTCAATTCTATGGTTATTGTGGATGCATGATAATCAAAATTCTTGAACTTTATAATTCTGCTTGCAGAAGCCAGAAAACCATTGTTTGTATGCGTTTAGTTCATTCAAAATATTCTTGCTGAAGCATTATCTTTTGGTGTAAGATTTAATCTGGAGCATCAGTATTCATTCAAAGTATTTCGAACATCAGTGTTTTATCCATCTGAAGTTTGTTAATCATAGAGTAAAGCCCCAATTTAAGCAAACAACCCCAAATTGTAGGTATAACCAGGCCCACAATTCAATTATTGGATGAGCTTCAAAAGACCATTATGGGATCTTCATCATGGAACTTAGGATCCACCATTTTCATGGAGTGCAGGTAGATAGATAGATCTACGGTAAATACACGGGTTTGAGCTCCAGAGCACAATGAACACTTCTAACTTGAATATTTGATTATTGTGAGTAATTTTTTTTTGCTTTTGCCAAAAAAATAATTATGTGTTAGCCGTGTTGTCTTTGTTTTGAACTTTGTAATTGAATTTGTGATCGTAAAAAGCTCACATAAATTGCTTTTGTCTTCTTTATTATGTCTACCGTCTTTCAGTGATTCTTATTCTCGTGGATACATTACTAATTTACAATAATATTTGGTTTTGCTAAAATAGTGCTTGGTTATATGAAGCCGTATGGGATTATATTACATGCAATGGATGCAATAGCAAAATTATTCGTGAGAACACCTACTACTCATTGTATGTGAATGCAACATTTATTGGCATCACAAAAACCACAGTAAGTATGAGATAATTTCTTGGTTTCCATACATATTGAACACATTGTCTACATATATTGGTATATTAAATAGAAAACTAGAAAAATTGAAGTTGATGCAGTTTAACTTTGCAAAACATCTTGAGAAGGTACGAAAAATTAGTTGTGCTTATGACATTAAATAGAAAATTCAATGAACTAATGCCTATGTGGTAATTTTTTACAGGTACAAAAACCAGAAGAGGTCATTGTAGTCTTTGACAGTAACATAGAGTGATGTTCAAAAGAGTGTCATAGGCAGTACATAGCGATCACTTTGATGTGTTGATTCCGAAAGTGCGACAGTGGAACTAAGTCGACTGTTGTGATATTTATTTCATTTTAGTTCTTAATGGTTAGGCTATGTTATAATAACCATTGGTTTTCGACTTCCAAGTGGTAATTTTACCCAGAATAATATTATGAGATAAAATCAGGTTCTCAGAGAAAAAATTAAATAACTAAACTATTATGACCATATTAGAGAGTATATATGTAATGCTCCAAGTAAAGCTATTATGGCCAAATTATTCGCTAATGCTGCAGAAGCCTACTCTAACTCAAAACATATGTGAATCTTTATCTCTGGATCACATTTGGTTTTACGCCTTCGCTTTTTATCCACCAAGTCTCGAACTCTAAATAAGGATTTATCTGTTGTATAGGTTTTAAATGCCTGGTTCTTCCAATTCAGTGCTTTCTAGATTAGTAATTTATAGTGTTTGAACATAATGTCTATCATTTTTAGTAAACATGAAGGACATCCGAATGGAATAGCCTTTCGTTCCAAGAAAGAGGTGTCGTGGTCGTATATGCCTGACAGTCAATTGACTAGGAAAGTAAGGACTAATTTGATTTGGTTTGATTTTCCAGTTTACAATTAAATCCAGGTGTTGATGACATTGACGACCTTTGTTTTATAAATAAATAGTGTATACATGAGCACCCGAAATCGGAATGAAAAATTCCAAAATTTAGTGTACTCAAGTTGCCATAAGCTAACTTTAGTAACTGACCCAAATTCAATTGGATTTAGTTATTTTATTCTAAAAACTGGGTCTCCAAGGATCCATTGCCACCGTTGGTGTAAACCAAAATTAAAAAGGATATCAAAATAATAAAATTCTTCTTCTTTAATACTCCCTCCGTTTCTTTTTAATAGGTTGGTTTCTATAAATAAATGTTTCAGAAAAATAGACTGGTTTCCTAATTGGGAAAGTCAAATGTTATTTTAATTTTTTAGGACCACTTTTCTCTTAACTTCTTTTGATGACAAGTGTCATGTGGACCATTTCACTTCACTTCTTTTGCTGACAAGTGTCATGGGGACCATTTCACTTCACTTCTTTTATTGACAAGTGTCATGAGGACCACTTTCAATGATTAGTTCTCTTAATTTTCTTAAATTTCTCTAAAAACAAACAAACCTATTAAAAGAGAACGGAGGGAGTATACAATATAGGGGGCACAATTTTTTTTTTGGAAGTAGTACTACACTTCCATGAATAAAATTGACCTACAAATGTATCAAACATAAGAGAATAGATAGAGATAATATTGGTGAAGTAGTTTACGTGAATCAATATGTTTCGCATCACACATGAGGAAATTTCCTGTAAAAGTTGTACACTAATGAATTCTACAATCCTATTACTTTTATCCGGATGAATTAGCTATAAATTAATAACAAATTGATGACGTGGATATGGATGGGAGTCTCCAAAAACCCATACTCTCCTCCAAACTCAAACTTCCACGTCATATTAAATTTTGATTATCCAACCACCATTGGAGATGTTCTTTTTGTTGAGAGTTTCTAAATTCCTCGATGGCATCAATATTTTTTAAAACTCATATTTCATTGGAGATGCTCTTAGCTTTCGACTCTAGTCCTCAAATTCTACATCCTATGCTTTGTCTTACATAACACTTTATCGTATAGGTGCACCACGCATTAAACTATTTGTACTATTATAACCTTTGTCGATCAAAAAAAATAAAAATGTTATGTTATAAGTGAACCTAAGGAATTTAGGTTATTGTATAGGAAAAAGCGCAAAAGATACATTTTTTTCTCTCTCTTCTCTAAGGATTGGGCGGTTTTATTGAGCCAACTCAGTAGAAAACTTTTACAATTTTTGCACTCTCAAATCCGCTTCTAGTCATGTTTTTTTATCATATGAATTTCAATTCTTCTCATCTATAATTAATTAATCCCCTTTTCTATGATTTATTATTCTTTATGTCCTTCTAACATCCCTGTGATGGTTTCGATCTTTGTTTTCTCTTTTTACTTAATACTCTAAATCGGTCTACCACTTTAGACAAGCAAGTTTTCTCAGTGCTTTGGGTAACATAGCTTCTCTTTTCCTTTATTAATCCTTTGCCTAATGGAAGCTTAATCTTTCCTTTGCAGGTTCTAATTGCGCGATTATGGAGAGTCTACAGATTTAATATATGTTTCTCTATCTGAGCTTGGTTCTTTTAGCATTTTCACTCCATTAACAAGTTGTTTGCTACCCATTCACTCCAGGATGGTTCCAAAAAGTATGTCATTGTAAGCTCAAGATTCTTTTACAGTATATAGTTAGAGTTCAAGATCTTCATTTTTGAATCGGTCCAGGTTGGAATGAGTTCAAATTTTCCAAATATTTTGAATTCAAATTTTTACTTTTTCCCCTAGTTAATTAGTCCTTAATCTACTCTTCCAATTAGAGAGAATCACGCTCTTGGAAAATTTTCATTTAATTTCCAGCAGATTCTTCTTTGATATATCAGGCAACGATATTCTATTGTCTTTCCATCTCAAGACCCTAACTTCTCTGAGTATTTGAATCCCTCACTGCGGTTGACAGTAATCTTCATCAACTCATCTCAATATAATTCTTTTTTTCTCTAAGAGAAAAGGATTCTTCCTCAGCGAACCAAATTACCAAGATTATAAAAAGCACGAAATCAACTAGCATTGAAGATCAAACATCTAAACAACTGCGTAAAGCACTTGGATATGTGACAGCTTTCAATGCAGCTGCGGATGAATGGTATGCTTGTCTCATATGGAAGATCATGCCTAATGATCCTATTGAATCTGATGTGGCCACTAAAGAAATGAACTCACTATGGAAGAGATACAAATGCAAAGAAATCAGGGTTATGGGTGAGAATCTGTTTGTTTTTAAATTAAGAACAAACTTTGAATGTGAAGAATTATTAAGAGATCCCCTTGGAACATAAGAAAATTTCTTTTAAGTCTTAAAAAGTACACAACAAAAATTGCAATACAAGATTAGAAGTTCACAACTCAACAATATAATGTGAAGTTTATGAAGTTGCTCAGTGAACATCAAAATGTTGCTATCATTGATGAAGTTATAGAAGATTTGGGTGTTGTAAAGATAAGTGTTTAACCAGAGAACTGCAAACCAGGATGGACTAATGAAATTATAACAAGGATTAAGTTGGATATTAAAAAACCTTTGAAAAAGGATGAATGGTGGAATACTAATTCTGGGAAAGCATTATGGGTCAGATACCATTGGGAAAGGCAACCCCACAGTTTATGTCCAAAATGCTACAATGTTGATCATGACTCTACCAATTGTGGAAATATTGCTGAAGAACTAAATCAAGGTGTTATGACAGATGAAGAATATGCACTTCATTGCCAACAACAATATGAGGAGAATAATAAAAATGCAGAAGTTTATGGTGATACTGAAGTTATGTGTAATAAAAGATCTAGAATCCAGGAAGCAGAAGTTTGTCACGATGATCCTAATAACAATGTTCTAATGACTGATGCTACCAACGGACCTGACAATGATGGTATACTTGTTCACCACAACCATTCAGTATGTATGGAAGGAGTTCAAATGAATGGAGATGGTGAAACTTCGGATATTCCCATGCACTCTCCATATCAGCAAGGGAACAATGCAAACATGGTAATATTTCTTTTCTCCAACTTACTCTGCAAAGTTTTAATTTTCTTATAGACATAGTAGCATTTCAGCACTTACTAATATTTTTTATAAACACTCGAAGATTCTTTTTGTTTACTATCTGGAATTCTACTCTTCGATTCTCAATATGAAGATATTATGGTTAAATCCCTAAGGATTTAAATCCAACACTACTAGAGATTATCTATATGATCTTATTAGAACCAAAAACCCGGATATAGTCTTCCTCTTTGAAACTAAAATGGTAAAAGGAAAGATTCTCCCTCTTATATCTCATTATCAATTCCCTAATCATGTTATCATTGATTATGTCGATTTATCTGATGGCTTGGTTCTAATGTGGAAAAATGGTTTTACTTGTGACATAATCAGTGCTGATAATAATATCTTCAATGTTGTTGTTCAGTTTGACCCAAGATGACCTGAATTTCTATTAACCTGCATGTATAGTCGTACCAATTTTCTAGGAAAAAAGAGCAATGAAAATGGTCTAACATCAAAGAAATAGGTGAAAACATATTCCAACCTTAGCTCCTCTTAGGTGACTTAAACTTTCATTTGTGTGACATTTCCAATAGTTCTAGCTCATCCAGTGATAGTTAGATCAACAACCTGATAAATGAATATGGTCTAGATGACCTAAGATATATAGGTAAAGATCATACATGTTCAAGCAATAATCAAGGAGCTGGTAATATAAGGACTAGAATCGATATGGCTCTAAGAAATGGGATTGGAGTATTCATTACTCTGACGCTAAACTATTGTATTTAAACCACTTAGGAAGTGACCATTCACCCATATACTCATAACTGATTACTCTTAGAACAAGCACCTTTCAAGTTTTTCTATACTTGGCTTGATGATAACTTTTGTGCTAATGTAATATCTAATGCTTGGAATATTTCTGTTGTTGGATCACCTGGATTCAATTTGTTCAGAAGTTAAAGTCCACTAGGTATATGCTTTCTAAAGGGAATAGAGAGCATTTTGGTAGCATTAATCGACATGTGGATAATTTACAGCAACATCTTGAAACTCTGCAGAGTAAACCTCCTAGTGCTGAAGTCAGAATTATACCAACAAAAATCCAGAGACAATCTCTTAAAGGAAAATGATTACAACACCAATTATTTTCATGCAAAAGTCAACTGGAAAAAGTTTAGAAATAGCATAGACTTCATACAAGATAAACATGTGAATTGGATTCACAATAGAGAAGATATTGTAGCCCATCTTTCTTCCCATTTCAAGGATATTAGTACTACATCCAACACTATATTTAATGAAAGTCTCTACAAGGTTCTCCCAACCATTATATCTGCAGAAGAAAACACAAAACTATGTAGGATTCTAGGTGAAGAGGAAATTCTTAACTATTTAAAATCTATGGAGATTTGGAGTACACTACGGCCAGAGGGCTTTGAAGCTGGCTTTTACAAAATCCAATGGAGCACTGTAGGGGTGATGTCTGCAGCATGGTTCAGAAATTATTTTAAACCAAGCATATACTGAAGCACCTAAATAAGGCCTGTATTTCTCTTATTCCTAAGAAGAAAAAGCATATCGCTGCAACTGATTATAGACCCGTTGGTCTATGCAACACCTCATATAAGATTATTTCCAAGATTATAGTTAGCAGACTGAATCCAATAATGGATAAAATCATATCTCCATACCAAGCATCCCATATCTCAGGGAGGATGATAAGCACTATAATTGCACAAGAAACTATTCAGTCAATGAAGAATAAAAGAGGAGAAAAGGGTTGGATGGCACTCAAATTAGATATGTCCAAATCCTTTGATAGGCTAGAGTGGAATTTCTTAATCAAGGTAATTCAGTACTTTGGTTTCAGTAATGATTTATGTGATTTAGTTTATCAATGCATAAGTACTACATCACTCTCTGTCATGCTCAATGGCTCACCTTATGCTGAGTTTCACCCTACAAGGAGTCTCAGACAAGGTGATCCTCTTTCACCTTACTTGTTTATTTTGGAAATGAAGTTTTTATATAGACATCTCATCAAAGACAATGAAGACAAAAAAAAAATTATTGCAATTAAAGTAGCAGGTGGTAACTCACCAGTTATTAATCATCTCTTATTTGCAGATGATTGCTTGATCTTCACTCAAGCTACTCTTTATTCAGTCTACAGTCTCTTGGATTTATTACAGATTTCAACACTCAATCTGGCCAAGTTCTTAACTTTGACAAGTCTTCAGTTTACTTCAATAAGATCACTAAGCTAGAGGTTGCTTCCACTCTTACTCAAATTCTTGGAGTTAAAATTATGGATGCTAAAAATAAATACTTAGGATTACCACTCATTCTGGGTCATTCTAAGCAAGAATCTTTCAGAGCTATTAAGGATAATTTTATACACATACTTTCTGGATGGTCTTCAAGTACTTTAACTCAAGCTGGCAGGTTAATAATGGTTAAACATGTGCTCAACTCAGTTCCTCTCTACCAGATGGGTACTTTTTAGTTACCAAAACATCTAATAAATCAGATAACTTCTCTTCAAAGGAAATACTTCTGGGGTTATAGTTTTCATAGATATTTTAATCCTATATCATGGTCCAAGCTTTGTAAATCCAAGGATCTTGGTGGTTTGGCATTCAGAGATCTAGAATTACTTAATATTGCTCTACTGACCAAGCTAGCTTGGAGGGTATGCACTGAAACAGATCAACTTTGGTTTAAGATACTACAACCCAAATATTTCAAAGGTATAGACATTCTGCATTATAATACTTTTATCTCTAATGCATCATAGGTTTGGCAAGGAATTGAAAATGGTCTTAAAATTGTACATGAAAATTATTTCATGGAGGTAAATAATGGAAATAGAACAAGAATCTGACATGATAGGTGGATTTCAGGGTCTCCCATAGTCAGATGAGTTTAACTCTTACACCTATGTCAGTGAGTCAATTATGCCAAACACTAATGAGCGGAACATTAGTCTTGTCAATACCCTTTTTGATGCCCTTACTGCTGCAAGAACTTCAATGATGTACCTGGACATTACTAGTGAAGACTATGTTATTTGGATGGTAGCCAAGGATGGGATTTTTTCTATTAAAAGCACATATAATATGCTAGCTAACATTCAAGTTGATGCTCAAGTAAGTGGTGTTGTTGTTCCTTCTCAAATATGGAAAGCATTATGGAAAAGTAATGTTGCGCACAAAACAAAACTATTTGTTTGCAAGTGTATTAGAGACATTATCCCTACAAGGAGAAAAACTGATATTTTCAATGTTGAAGCTGTAACAGTCTGTGGAAGATGTGTTAGAGTTGAGGAAACATTGGAGCATCTTCTTCTTGATTGTAGACATTCAAGAGCATACTGGAGGCTTATTAATGTAGATATATATGCATTGGAGCATCTTCTTCTTGATTGTAGACATTCAAGATCAGTCTGGAGGCTTATTAATGTAGATATATATGCTGTTAAAACAACTCAGTTTTAGTTGCACAATGGTGCATTAGCTGGTTCCAAACTAATGAAGCTGCAAGAGAAGAAAATCTGGTTACAAAGACTTATGATTGGCTCATGGGTTATCTGGAAAGACAGATGTGAGTTTTCCTTTCAGGGAGTATCTCTAAACCCTATTAACTCTATGCACATGATTAACTATTACTTGATGCTCTGCAATCCTATTAATACCAATATTGATATTTCTAGCTCTAATAATATCTTTCTTTTCTACCTTCATCTCATTAGAAACCACCTGATGATGGACTAGTTAAAATTAATGTAGATGCATCTTTATGTAATGAAACTAACCAATCTGGCACTGGTTTGGTCTTTCGGGACACTCATGACATTGTGGAGGTATCAAAGGGATATACTCAGTAGATTTCTTAGATCCGGAGGAAGCAGAATGCATAGCAGTTCGAGAGTCTTTATTATGGGCCGAAGCTATGCAAGTTAGGAGATTAAACATAGATACTGATGCTAAGCTAGTAATCTAATCTATCACTAGTGAGTTGTAGTACACTCACTGGAATAGTAGAAATCTTATAAAAGAGATCAAACATCTGAGTTCTAGTTTTGATACTTTTATTTTCACGTTTATCAGTCGGGACGATAATCAGGTTGTTGATGCTATCTCTAAGCTTGTTAGAGATAATTATGCTAATTTGGAAATCTACCATAACTTTCCTCTTAGTATTTGTAATCTCATAGCAAAAAATCAGAACTTTGTTGTTGGCTAGTTTTTACAATAAAATTTTTTCAGTTATAAAAAAAAGAAAAAATATAGGGAAAAGTGCCTAAATCACCCAAGTTAAAGGGATGGTCATGACTAGGTAAGAGAGTAGGTATACCACCACATAGATGTATTTGATCGACTTTGTGAAAGTATGCGTTTATATAATTCAATTGGAGATTTCCCTTAGGCGTAGTAACAACCTTATTTGGGGTGATCCTATTTTAAGCAATATTGTTCAAAAATTCTTCACGGATTGCTCAATTAAACTCCCTACAGATCAAGATCGTCTCTCTAATAGATTAGATTTTTCTTGGGATCACATGACTTTCATCAGACCAGCCATTTTTGGGGAGTCCGGTTGGCCACTGGCTCGGGGTCCTGAAGAAGTAATACATTTTACCTTTTCACATAAGCTAAGAATTAAGACATTTTTACACCTCATGTGCTGGTCAGTTGTTTCATTTAAAGCATAACCTTCTTAGGTTAAAAAGGGGCAACCCAAGGTCAAAGCATGTAACTAAGGCAAATTATTCCAAATTTTGCAATACACAAATGGCAATCAACAAGAAAAATGCAAAAAAAAAAATCAGTTCGCAAAAGAAAAGAAAAAACAGAAAGGAATCTTTGAATTAATTGCGTATTCAGTATAATCCTAGTACATGGAGTTATTGTTCATTGTTTGTGACAATTTGTCAAACAGGCAGGTTATGGTTATAACCTCCCACTCTACTAGTATAATTACTGAGTCTATTTATAGGCCCATGAAGACACACTAATTTTAGTGCAAAAGAATAGTCATTACGATAAAACTATAATGGGTGTCTTCAAGCAACAATGTAGCCATAGGTGGTGCCAAATGATGATGTCAATAGCTTTTGTGATACTTGCAGTGTTAGCGAGTGAGTGTTGTTCTTCTAAGGAAAGCGACGGTATCGTCTTCGCCAAAGTTCGAGTCAACATAACAAACGATATGTCACAACACACTCTAACAATTCATTGCAAATCCGACGATGATGATCTTGGCGAACATGCATTAAGTTACGGTCAAAGTTTTCATTGGCATTTTAAAATAGACTATTTCCTCCGGACATTGTTTACGTGTGATATGTGGTGGAATGATTCAAGTGGAAAACTAGTTAAAGGGAACTATGATATTTACCAGGCTACAAGAGACTGGAAGAGATGCAGAAGATATTGCAGTTTTCCTATTCGTGTAGACGGTGTTTATGGGTTCATGAGGGAGATTCAGACGTTTGTGTTGGTATATCCATGGCCAAAATGATGAATTAGGACCACTCGAGTTTTCCGTCACAGAGTCCCCTTGCGGGAGATATTACAAGGAGACAGAGTGAGGAGATCAAATATTGTTTATGTTTAATAAATATTTATGTTATAAGTTAACGTAATAATGGCTTATTGTTGCTAGTTTGAACAGGATTTTCAGAGGCTGATGTTTTCAATCTTTTGGGGTTTTAAGTTTTTCTACCCTTGTGTATGTCACTCGGTCCTTCCAGAATTTTGTGCCTAAGATTCTAGCACACAACCTGTTATTTAGTCAGTACAAGGGTTTAAAAGATAAAGTTAGAAAAGAAACGAAAAGATAAAGCATAAATGGGAAGTTTTCTGGGGATCCCACAACGGAAGAGAAATTGATGATCAACCTAGAACGCAACGATGATGAGACCTAAATTTAGTAACAAGCAACGGAACTGCATTTTGAACAGAGCCAGTGCAGGATGGCAATCATTTTGTTTCGGTCTTTAGTGAATAGCAAGACCAGATTGTAAAAATGACAGACATGATAATGACAGTGATTGAAGGAAGAAGAGTTGAGAGACTCAAAACTTGTCGAGCAGAGTTAAAATTTCATTTTTAACTCTTCATATGCCACCCCATTGCACGCTTCATCACAATGCCACTCATCAAATTGGAGAGTTAAAATTTCATTTTTAGAGAAATCTGCCTAACAAAATAGATCAAGCTGCAAGCTCCCACTACATGAGAAAATTTCAAAACATCATTCCTCCATATGAAATTTCATTTTTAGAGAAATCTGCCTAACAAAATAGATCAAGCTGCAAGCTCCCACTACATGAGAAAATTTCAAAACATCATTCCTCCATATGAGCATGTGTACACCGCATATCCTATAGGTGCCCATGTCATCCTTGAGGCCACACAGAAGTCAGATGGATTTTATAGATAAAACATGTAATTAAAACAGTAGTAATGTTTCTGGATCAGATCACTAATAGTAGAAGTAACTAGCAGTGTAAGGAGCACTTCAACAGGTGAAAACATAATCAAAGTAAAAAGTTTAAGCAAACTAAAATAAATTCAATTCTCCAGATGATTTTGATGATGATCTAAATAACAAGTATCCTTCTAAAGTCTTCTTCTGATAACCCTCCCTCATAAAAAGGTTTTAGCATTATGAAAGTCTAGAACTGACTATCGAAACATACAGAGCTCGTTGAATCACTAGGAACCAGAACCAGCAGCATACAGTCAACCAAAAGGCATCGCACGTACAACACCTCATTGCCATGATATTCATATGACACTCGAAAGACACCTTCTCTGAAGTGAAGCACCTTACCCTAGAAAAAATCATAGCGTACACAAGAGAATGTAAGATCATTTATAATTCCAGTGCAGGTAAGAACATTAGTTGGACTCGTGCAACTTTCAGGGAAAAAAAAAAACGAAGAAAACTTAGCAACATCTCCTCCCTATGGTTAAGACGTAGACTACTTCAAATTTGGCATATGCCAAGCATCGTTTAACTGTGAACATTTTAACAAGTTCGGTAGGCTGTTTGCTGTGATGCATCTCAACAGAAAGAAAATAATGTGGTAACATACCCAGAATGATCGCTTAGAAGTTTACAAAATGACAGCCATTAACACAAAAAAGCACAAAAAATGAGACCCAGGGAGTACACCCAAAGCCAGCTATACTTGGGCGCTTGCTACGGGTCTTCTAAATTTTGAACTGGTCACCTCTCCTAAGTATGACATTGAAACTGGTTCATAACATGATTCTGAGAAAACATGTCGCCAGATGTTAAGACGCTGTCCCACTGACACTTTCTACACAGAACATCTATGTAGGAAAATTAGGGCTTACTTTACTAGTCGATATGTACACGTAGCGGGACCTTCTCTTTTACTCACCACTGTTGAGCGCGAGATGGGATCAGTATCACAGGTCACCTACAGTATATAGCTTGGTCAATTTGTGGAGGAATTTGTTTAATTTCCGTCCCAAGTTCTTGTTCAATCCTATACCTGTCAGAAGAAAAAATTGAAAATTCAGGCGTACATCTCAGAAGAGAAAACCAACATCAAATATATAGCAACATTACAGAAAAGTATGATGTGCAGACACATACAAGTTGAAGCGGTCCTCATATGTGATCAAATTCACAGCCAAACCAAGATGTCCAAACCTTCCAGATCGACCAACCTGGGTATGGGAGGAGCATAAATATCAGAAATCAAAACCAAAATGTGCATGTTTCATTAAAAAAGAAGCTAAAAGCCTGAAATTTTCAGCATACCCTGTGAAGATAAGTTTCGGAGTTCTTGGGGAAATCAAAGTTTATAACAACGTTTACTGCCTGAATGTCAATACCCCTTGTGAATAAATCTGTTCAAACAATATAATGAAAAGAACATACCGGAATCAGACTAATACAGAAATTATTTACGTGTATGCATGTCATATGATGGAAACAGCCAAGCAATAAAAAAAAAAAGGAGCAATATACACACCCGTACAAACAAGATTCCTACAGGCACCATTGCGAAAATCGTGAAATACTCTGTTTCGGTGATCTTGCAACATTTTCGCATGAATATAGAAGCAAGAATAGCCGAGCTCTGTAATCTTTTTTGCTAACAGCTCTACCCGATTAACAGAGTTGCAAAATATGATTGACTGGTTAATTTGAAGCTGAAAAGTAAAGCACCGGAATAAAAAATTAATGAAATTAGAAAAAAAAAAAACTCGATCATCATCTCATCGAGAAAGGAAATCAGTTAAGGGTATACCTTCGAGAACAGAGTGTTCAAGCAGTGGACCTTCTGTCTCTCTTCCACAAAAGCATAAAATTGTGTTATTCCCTTGAGGGTAAGCTCGTCCATAAGATTAATGATGTACGGCTTTTGCAGATATCTATCTTTAAAATCCTTAACAGTTACAGGAAATGTTGCTGAAAACAACAAGATTTGTCGACTTGTAGGTAGAAAACGAATTAACTGCTCGACTGAAGGTTGAAACTCTGGAGACAAAAGCTTATCTGCCTGATGTCACAAGACGAGCAACATGTCAGCACAATCCAAGATGTCATCTCAACACCAAACAAACAAAAGAAAACAGCAAAGCAAACCAAGGAAGACAAAAAAAAAAAATACACGTCAACTTTTCGGCTCAAATGATCAGGTCCCTTAGTGATGATTTTTTTAACCAAGGGATGGTGGCTACTAATTTTAGATCATAATTGCACCAATTGCAGAGTAAATATATAAGTGAACCATGGAAGACACCTTGCCTATCCTAAGGACACCATCTTGAATGCTTGTTTATATTTTCTGTTCGATTAAGAACAAGTCAGAATTTAAACTCTTAAACATACAAAAATACACAAAGTTCACCACTAGTAGGCTTTGCTCATAGTAAGCACTAGAAAATGTCATCTCAACACCAAACAAACAAAAGAAAACAGCAAAGCAAACCAAGGAAGACAAAAAAAAGATACACATCAACTTTTCGGCTCAAATGATCAGGTCCCTTAGTGATGATTTTTTTTAACCAAGGGATGGTGGCTACTAATTTTACATCATAATTGCACCAATTGCAGAGTAAATATATAAGTGAACCATGGCAGACAGCTTGTCTATCCTAAGGACACCATCTTGCTTGTTTATATTTTCTGAACAAGTTAGAATTTAACTTTAACATACAAAAATACACAAACTTCACCACTAGTAAGCTTTGCTCATAGTAAGCACTATTTCACATACAAACACAGAATCTCCACCACTAGTACACTTGCTAATAGTCATTGGGAAACACACAAAAACAACTGCTACTCAACAATGGAGGAAAACGAAATAGCATGATAAGTCATTAGCACTTGATTAGCTTGGTCTACTCATTTTTCTTTATGATGAACCACTTGGGTGGTTCTGCATAAAATCTGTGTGTTTTACTAGCACTATCTGTGTGAAACACTTTCTGGTACCAAGCTAAGAACAGCCAGTTTTAGGCATTTCAGATTAGAAGTCATAGGCAAAGTTTGAAACATGTCCAGAGTCAAACAAAAATGAAGGAAAAAAAGAAGAAAATAGGGTAGATATGTTTGCTGCAACTCAGCTCTTCAAACAGGTCCTATTCTATCTCTCTCTATAACTTTATCTGAAAGTGAGCGAACTTAGTATGATTCCATGCTTAATAACTATTTGATCTTTTTTTTTCTCTCAGTTTCTTACTTTACGAATCAATGAGTATTTTTTAATAATTTCCCTATGATGTTACTCCACAAAAACACAAAAATGAGCAAGAATCAAGGTGTTGTGATGCTATACCTCATCCATAACAATCATTGAGCAATCTTTTAGTACACAAACACCCTTCTTGGCAAGGTCAAGGATCCTTCCGGGTGTTCCAACGAGCAAATGCACAGGTTGGTATAAGCGCATGATGTCATCCTTTAGACTGGTTCCTCCTGTGGTGACCATGACTTGAATCTTCAGATGCTTCCCGAGCTCCTTACAGACTTGTGATGTCTGGAGCGCCAATTCTCTAGTTGGAACTAGTATAACAACTGCATATAAAAAGATAAATCAGTACTTAAATACAAGTAAAACAAACCCAACGCACGCAAGCACGCACAGTAACGTAGGCATTAAAAAGATAAGAGTATTCAATTCGCTAAGCCCGTGACATCCACCATTCAGCTAGATAAGCAAGCAGTCAATATAACACGTGTGACACATGTCACCAAATGCAACCGCAAAGTCGATAGACATACTATTTAATTGTATAAGACAAATTATAAATCTTTAAAATGATCAGATGATTCCAATAGTAATACATTTCCCAGATTTATGTTTGTTTGCATATAGATGCCAAACAATGACTTCTAAGAATTGCTATATCATGCAGTCAAAAACATGACATAAACGATCACCGAGTAGGTATACAAGTTTTTCACCTGAAACCTTTCCTAGGTATGCTTAGACCAAAAACATAAAGCAAATTTTTTACACGGGGGGCTTTCCTTTTTTTTTTTTTCTTCTCCTACTCTAGTAAATGATTATGTCTTGATACTCACAATTAGGAACCTACCGCTTTAAGACTTTAAGTTAATTGATTTACGACTTACATGAATGTGCTAAAAGATTAATAAATAACTACAAGGCAAACAAAATATGGATAATATTAAAAATGAATTCTAGATACTATTAGCATAACAGATACATCTATTGGCAACAGAAAATGTTGTTTTGATCATGCAGGTGCCATTACAAATATATAACATGATAAATATGATATTAAATGCACGGATACAAACTAACGCTTCGTAACAACCAGCAACTAGCTAGATAAGATCATTAAACATCCCTATCTCATAACAAAGTTTAAACCTAAAATAAGAGACTCAATTGTATGGTAAAGATTAGAACCTTGAATCACATTGTTGTCTTGATCTATTTTTTCCAGAGCAGGAATACAGAAAGCAGCTGTCTTTCCTGTCCCATTTTTAGCTCTGGCAAGAATATCGCTTCCGGTCAAAGCAATTGGAATGCTTTCTTCCTGGATGGGAGAAGGTCTTTCAAAACCCTTCTCGTATATCCCCATAAGCAGCTCACGCTTCAAAAAATAATCTTCAAACTCATTTCCTTTTGTAGCAGTCACATCCTGCAATGAATATAAATTAAAGATTTAAAAATTGAGAAGTTTATCCTCAAAGAAGCAATACCATAGATGTGAGAAAATGTAAGAAGCAACTGCATGAAGCAGGAAAATGTGCATTCTGGATAAAAATAAAGATAATTAAAGTAGGTTTCTATCCCACACTCTCAATTTATGTGACATGTGAAGCAGTCTTTGGGATCTTTAATGAATTTGTTGGGAAGGAAAGTACAGATATAAAGGTTAATTAAAGAATTTAACAGAACCAACAACAATTTATGAATATCTAATGATAAACTTTCCAGGTACAAAGAAAAAACATACAAGTTACGTAAAGATAAACTTTCCAGGTACATAATAATAAGCAAAAGTATGTACACCACCAATAACAATCATACCTCTGTCCTATAACGGGTATCACTAGGTGGGATCTTTAGCCTTGCCTTCCAATCTTGAGAACTAAGATCATACAAAGAAACCAAATGAGTCAGTTCATGTAAGCATAACTTTGTGCAACCAACAAAAATCCCCTATAAACATGCTAGTAAGATATATGAGTGGCAAGCAAAAATCGTAAACTAGATCCACTTATCTGCAAACCAAGATATAATGAAAGGCTGAAAAATGTAAATTGAGAAAGAACATGAAAACCGTTGTATGCACAATGTATATCTGATTAATCAAGATTCGTCTTAGTGACAACAGTGGTTCAACTATCAAATTCCCACTCTTCAACATCCTCAGGAACTCTATGAATTGAACTTGTAGCCCCTCAAATTATTTTCCATAAAAATTGTAATAAACCATGACATAAACCCCAAGTATTATGCTTTGAATTTACCATTCTTTCCCACAATCTTTATCGAAATTGTAAGGTTTATATATCATATAAAGGAAAGATTCTATGAACTACAATTTGTTGAAGTGGTCATTCACCACTTAGCAGTACATCCCAAAACCTCAAACAGTTTGACAATTTCACATGCCCAACATATGCCCATATAACATAAAAACCATATTAAGTCAACTCATGTAACTACAACCTCAGTTCAACTATCAAAACCTAGCTTACATGAATACACCTTAACAATAATCAGTATACTTAAAAAAATCGCAAACAAGAACCATACCTCGAATCGATGGTTTCGGACTGCACTGCTTTCTCAACTTCATTCACACTTGATTCATTCCCGCCCATAGGATTTCTTCTCAACCACTGTTGTTGTTGTTGCTGTTGCTGTTGTTGCTGATACTGAGGTTGATTCTGTACAGGATTCCTCTGCACATATTGTTGTTGTTGAGGGTTTCTTGGTTGAAAATTAGGGTTTGAATTCACATACCCACCACCCCCTCCACCACCACGACCATTCCCAATCCCAGGCGGATACCTACCTCTTGGATTATTCATTCCAATTAAAAAATCTAGGGTTTCTTCTTCTAAAAAAAAATTAACTAGGGTTAACTAAAATTCCTCGATTCAAAAACCGAACCGCCAAAGAAAATCACTAGACTCAGTTAAAAAGAGTTAGAATCGGTGCAAAAACACGAAGATGTACAGTTTATATATCACACGAAGAGAGATCTTGCCGAAACCCTACAGAACGAATCAAGATTATCGAAGAAAAAAACTCGAAAGAGATCTAGAAAATTGAATCCTTGGAATATGTAAAGAACGAATTTTGTTTCGAGAACTGGAGATTTTAACGAGGAAGAGGAGTAGTCTTGGTGTTGTTGAACATCGAATCGAAGGAAGAGGCTTTTTGTTGTGTTTGGTGCCCTAATTTTGCAGAGAGAATGTATAGTTTACGGGTTTGTTTTGTTTTGTTTTCATCAATGGCAAAAGAAAAAGAAGGGATCACGCTGGGTAGGGTAGTAAGTGATGTGTGTCAGGGTTAATAATGGAATTATGTTGTAAATTGGTCCTTTTTTAGGCCTATATTTCCTTAAACAGCCCTTTCTACTCTTTTTCTTTGTTTTTGGTAACTTAAACATTAAGCTAAAGCGCGTTTGGATATCAGAAGCAAATGTGTTTCTACTTTTCCAGAGCAGAGGCCGGAAGCAAAGATATTTTTCTTCACAAAAAGTCGATTCTATTGCTTTTAGAAGTCGTTCTGAAATTTTATACCCAAACTCTATAAATCAAAAAACTACTTATGGACTAACAAGTTTGGACAGAAAGCAGAAGTCATGAAGAGGAATCTTATGATTCATAAAATGTTGACTTTTTTGTTTCTAGAAGTCGTTCTGAGATTTTTTATACCCAAACTAACTTCTTGCTTTTTGACTTCTATAATAAAAATGCACAAATCACTCAAAAGCTGACAAAGCCAAACAATTTCAGTAGTGGTTGATACTTGCACTACTTTGGTACTCAAATGCATTACTTTCTTGTTAGTTTTCACTTTATGGTACTTTGATTATGTCTGTTTTGGATCCTTGAAGCCAATCCGACCAATGGAGAAGAAATAAGTTCATTGTAATACAAAGTGGAGAAGTTATAGTAATATTTGCAATAGGAAGTTTAAGATTCCAGAAGAAGAATTGGTTAGGTTGGTCCTACCAAGAACCTGACTGATTATGAAGCAAAATTTGGAGTAAAAAACTCTGGAAGACTTACGGCTAGATTGATGAATTCTAAAACAAAGTGATTGTTCAAGTGTTAGTTGCCTCTATCTTGTAGATAATATAACGAAAAATCCAACGCAAAAAGAATGATGTTGGGTGAAGGAGTTATGAGCAAAACATTAAAAATGCAAAAACATCCAGGAGCATCTGCGACTAGGTTCAAGGTCATGAACCTAGCCAATTCTGAAAGAATTTTGGGGTCAAACTTGTCAGGTTCCATGGCTGAGTTGTGGAGAACTGGACCTAACCAATTCTGGGACTGTTATGCACGAGAGATTGACTTATAAAGAAACACGATCCCAGAAGGTATCTAAGCTTTAAATTTCATGAGCACTATATAAGAAGAGTTCCAATGCATTAAAAAGTGATCTCTTAACATTTTTTATCACATCTTGAAAGCCATCACGTGACCTTCTATGTCAAAAACCTTAGGTTGTCCCCTTAAACGGGAACCATTCCTCTTCTTCGCATATTTTTCATTAATTTTAGTATACCTATCAGTAGGTAACTTCTTTTTATTGGTTGCGGATTTAATAAACATGTAAACTAATCTGGGTGGTTAGTTTTAATACTAATGATTTCTTTTATCGCTTATGTCTTACTGTTAATATTGTCATGTACACTGAAGACTTGCTCTTTTAAGTTGCAAATTCAATGATCATATGTTCATATCTAAAGCTAGACTAGGTTTTTGAGATCTGGAATTATCGAACAACTCTAATCACAAGTAGCATAACATATTTGTTAATGATGGGATGTTGCCGTGCGATTATGTGTAGAAGCTTACCCTAAGTTAAATATGTGTGGCTCTTGCGTCAGATTGCTTAAAATAACCTAATCTCACTATGAGCATTTTCTTTCATTGGGTTAAACTTGAGTGCTTTTTGCGCCAAGTTATTCCTTGAAAATGATTCAAAGAGCGACTCTTGATATTTTGATGACACAATGATTTTTTCTGGAGTAAGCTTGTGATAGGATGCTCTAAAGTTATTGGTATGAAAATGATTGAATATTTTCTTGAATAGATTGACGAGCCAAAACTTTATCCAGAATTTTCTCACCTAGATCCCAATTTTTATTTATTTAGTTTTACTTTGTTAGTTAGGTTACTTGTATCTAATTCGCTATAATCCCCCTTGGTTACATAAGAAGTCGAAAACAAATAACAGATTCACATATCCTTGTGGGAACGATCCTTACTATCGCTATATTACTTTTTAATATTAATGTAAATATCTGAAATAATTTGTTGCGCTTACAACATGTATTAGCAGGTGAAACTAAGGATCCACACTCAGTGAAATACGGGGATCTAGCAACCATACCCAACAATTCATTTGTCTATCTGAGAGGACTTACTCCAATACACTTTCTAGAGAATCAACTAGACAGTCACACTCAATCTAGAGTAAAGTATATCAAAGAGTTTAATATCTCCAACTCTTAATTCAATCCGAAATCAGCAAATATAAATCTGCGGGCCCGATTGAATATAAGAGGAGTTACTTGAACGGTACCAAAGACCAATGTTCAAGTGTCAATCAATGTAAATAAACAACCAAAGTTTGGATATTCTAATTGATTGATCTTAACGCACAACCTATGATATTTCAATTATATAACAAAATATAACGCGGAAAAGAAATAACATATACACCAGAATTTTGCTAACGAGGAAACCGCAAATGTAGTAAAACCTCGGGACCTAGTCCATATTTGAACAACACACTGTATTAAGCCGCTACAAACTCTAGCCTACTACCAATTAACTTAGGACTGGACTGTAGTTGAACCCTAATCAATCTCACACTAAGTCAAGGTACAGTTTTGTTCCTTATGTCTCTGATCCTAGCAGGATACTACGCACTTGATTCCCTTAGTTGATCTCACCCACAACCAAGAGTTGCTACGACCCAAAGTCGAAGAGTTGATAAAAAAAAATTTGTCTCACACAGAAAAGTCTATAGATTGAATAAATATGTCTCATCACAGAAATACCCAAGAGTTTTTTGTTCCGTCTTTTGGTAAATCAAGGTGAACAAGAACCAATTGACAAACCGATCTTTTCTCATGATATAAGATGAACTTGGTCGAAGAAAAAGCTTGCCAACACATATTTTGAGAAATATGTAAGCGATATAAACTCAACGCGAAATCTCAAATGTGTATAAAGAAAATTATATCGTAATACGATTTATGTCTCAATATAGGAGATAGAGTAGAAATAGACTTTTCAAGTGATAGATGAGTTCAAGTCTCCACATACCTTTTGTTGATGAAGTTCCACAAGATCCCCTTAGTAGTTCTTCGTCTTCAAATGATGAACGCCGTGAAAACTAAGCTTAACTACACAATCTATGTCCTAGTCCGAGACATCTATAGATAGGCTAGAAATCAAGAGTTATAGTTTTGATCACTAACATTGACAAACATGCTTGAGATAACAACGCATGCGAGTTCGACCGAGCAGTGCTCTAACAATCTCCCCCTTTGTCAATTTTAATGGAAAAACTATCAATATAAATGGATTACAAAATAAATAAAAATTTTAACTTCTCATCCAAATGCTTGATCTCCATGGCATCTTCAACACGACTCGAAAACTTCGTCACTTCCAAGTACTCCATGATTCTAAACGCGTTCAACTCAGCATCATAGTTGTTGAAGATCCGTAGCGATAACAATGAGAAAACAAATGCTCTCAATCATTGTTACACAGTGTCATGGTATTATTACACAACATCAAAGTTCAATTATATCACAACTTTGACAACAATACTATGGTCACATATATCACTCCCCCTTTAGCCAATACTTCATCTCAACATGAAAACCACTCCCCTTTACATAATGATTCGTAAACCATATGTATTTGTAGTATGAAACTACACATTAATTCTCCCCCTTTTTGTCAATATAAATTGGCAAAGGTACGAAAATTAGTGGGATCCTCATGAAATTTTCATAGAGATATTTCATGACCAAAAGAGAATACCATACCAACTTATTTAGATGCCATCATAAAGCCAAAGCTAAATGCATTAATCAAGGAATTTATAAAGATACAAGATAACCCCTATAATATTCCACAACCGCATTCCCCACAAAGATTTGGCAATTAAGCACAAGTTCAAAAAGAACTCTCCCCCATAATATGTCATTACCGAAGGAACAACAAAGGCGACCTTGCTTTTACAAGAAAAGAATGATTTCTTTGGATATGACCAAATCACATGAAAAACATGAATTTGTATCCAAAAAATTCAATTGAAATAACCACAAGAGAACCCGTGGTTAGTTCAATTGGAATGCACAACTAAATTAACCACAAAAAGTGATCAATTCAATTGGCCATGCTCATCATAAGAGAACTTACGGAGCAACAAAGTATATACACAAAAAAATGTGGATCAGAGATCGACCAATACTGCGGAATACACAAGGATTCATTCTATTTTCCATCACTATTTGCACAATGACATACAATAGACATAATCCTTGTAAACAAAAGTTTTATCCTTTCTTCCATCAAATAATGACATAAAAGGCTTTAACTTTTGTAGTGTCAAAAGTTCATTCTATCTTTTATCAATACTTTCATACCGACATAATAGAGATAACTTTTGAACAAGTATGGGACATTCACAGGTTCACGGACGAAACAACATATCCCATAACAATTTGCAATATACAAAATCATAAAGATTAAAATTGCAAAAATAATCTTCCTAAAACTTAGAATTTAAATAAATAAATCTAACAACATGAAGATGAAAAAGTTGGACATAGCTATGTGTACTCACAATAATGGCTATTCCAAACCCTAATTATTCTTCTAAAAACACAAGAAATAAATTCTCATAAGAAGATTTACTATACAAAATAAATCAAAAACAACTTAAAACCAATTAACGAAGCACCAAAGACTAATCATCATCTTCATCGTCAGAGACCATAAGAGTGGCTTGAATCCTTCCCATGTCATCTTTGATTTCCGGAAACTTTGTAGCAATCACAAGTAGTTGTTCTTGAACGCACTTTACCTTGGCACTAATCTTATCAACACCTTTTAGAATTTTATGAAGAAGATCCATGGAGGTGGAATCACATGTGCCATCAAGTGTGTTGCTTCTTTGTCTCTTGCAAGCGTTATCCTTCATATGTTTGAATGTACAAGGACGGACTAGCTTGGGAGTTCCAATAGAGTTACCAATCGGATCTATAAAGAGAGCGTGACAAAATCGCTCAATCAAGCAAGGATATCCTAGATTCTTGTTGGAAGACGTCATCGACATTATTTGATATATGATGAACCCGCAAATGTCGAGACCTTGAGTTCCCAAAATAAGAAAATAGACCATTTCCGTAAAATCACGACTCCAACGAGAATTTTCAATCGTGGAGGGACAAAGATTAGATATTCCAAGTTTACCAAAGTACATCAAAGCAAGACTAAGATTTTTATTAGGAAGTTTCCCTTCATTCCAAGCAACACTCTTACCACAAAGACCAATGGAGATGGTTCATAAGAGGAACGTTCATGACTAGGTATTAAAAGGCGAAAATTCCCAACGGGAATATTAATAATTCTTGAAATTGACTCTCTTGTAACATGAATCCTTTATCTACTAACCATGGTCTTGAATTTCATGTCATCATGATTAACACCATAGATGTTAGCATAGAAGATTCTTGTAAGAGTGTCAAATCCTTCACACAGACCATCAAAAATATTTCCAAGCTTGAATTTTTCAAAGAAAATTAAATCCTCCTTATGTCCACTAGAAAATCCAATTTCTTTTCCAGAATGAAACCATTAGACGTAATCCTTTCAAAAACTCTAGCACAAGAATCATTAACAAATCTAATCTTAAGAGAATCTTGATCTATAGGAAAATCCTTGCTAGAAGATGAAGAACCCAAATTTTTTGAAGTTCCTTTTGAAACCTTGAAATTCATCACGAGATCTAGAAATTGGAAATGAAAAACAAGAGGAAATCACTTACTTGGAATGAGTCTTGAACACCCTTCTTCTTATTTTTATCCAAAGATGATTTAATGGAGAAATTTGATGAAACCTAGAAAGTTCACGAACGCGTACTGGATGGGAGGAAGAAGAAGGTACGCATACTATTTCTTTATATGCCCACTAATGGACTTGGACCCGTTTATGAACCGCGACCCACAAGAGGAATGTAGGATTTTCTTTGATGTTCACACACCAAGGTTGTGCAACCCGTGAAAACATAATTTGTGTGAGGAGACGGATGCAGTAGAAAGCTTATTCGAATATCCTAGAAGGACAAAATAACATTTTTAACCCAACTATACACAAATCAAACCTTTTTTGCCTCATCTCAAGATATATACAAATGGGGTAATGCCAGGCTTGTTACCAAGTGGCACAATGTGCAGAGAGATTCTCATGCACTATTTCTGGTTGATATTTGTGAGCAGTGCCAGTGACATAATCATAGTAATGATGATAATTAGAGTTACTAGAGATTTCTGACTTCCTTTTCATTTGACCAGAAAGAAGATTTTTCCGATAACTTGAAACGGTGTCAACAACATGAGAACCCGTTTTATTGGATCTACTTGTGTTGACAACGTGTTTAGTTCGTATATCATGATTACATGGTTTTACATGTACCGAACCTTTATCGGATCGATTATTAGACTTAACGGAATTAAGTTTTTCTAAGAATCTAAAAACGCTTTCAAAAGCTCTAAATAGATCTTTTTCAATTGATCCATCATGATAGTATTCCTCAAAAATATTAAGACTTAATCTAGTGAGATTCCATATCTTTGAGCGTAAAAAAATTTTTCTCAATCTTCCTTTCTTTTTAACTTTTCCTTTAGATTGTTTCTCACCATCTAAGTTTTCCAATGTCTTAGATGAAAATAGATTATCATGAGAAACCAGAGGTTTTGTCCATAGTAATCTTCGAACAATCTTTAAGGAGTTCTGGCGTGCATTACAGATGCCACGAGCAAGTTTTCCAAAGAAATTTCCCATAGGGAAAATTTTAAAGGATCAATCAAACAAAAACTTATTAGGTTTATAGTGTTTGCCTGCTCTGATACCAATTGAAAATGCGGGGGTCTAACAACCACATCCAACAATTCGTTTGGAAATATGAGAGGACTTACTCCAATACACTTTCTAGAGAATCAACTAGACAGTCAGACTCAATATGGAGTAAAGTATATCAAAGAGTTAAATATCTCTAACTCTTAATTCAATCCGCAATCAACAAATAGAAATCCGCGAGCCCGATTTAATAGAAAAGGAGTTACTTGAACGGTACCAAAGACCAACGTTTAAGTGTCAATCAATGTAAATCAACAACCAAAGATTGGATATTCTAATTAATTGATCTTAACGCACAACCTGTAATATTTCAATTATATAACAAAATATAATGCCGAAAAGGAATAACACAGACACCAGAATTTTGTTAACGAGGAAACCGCAAATGCAGAAAAACCCCGGGACCTAGTCCAGATTGAACACCACACTATATTAAGCTGCTACAGACACTAGCCTACTACCAATTAACTTCGGACTGGACTGTAGTTGAACCCTAATCAATCTCACACTTATCTAAGGTACATTTGCGCTCCTTGCGTCTCCGATCCAAGCAGGATACTACACACTTGATTCCCTTAGTTGATATCACCCAAAAACGATGAGACGAAGATGTTTGTGATTACTTTTTATCTTGCCTATCCGAGAAATTAATCTCGAGTCAATTATTTCAATTGTACTCAATACGATAGAATCGGGCAAGATCAGAACACGCAACTACAAGAGAAATAATTGGGTATGGCTTCACAATCCAAATGAAGTCTTTGAAGTCGTTAACTTACAGGGTCTCGATAGAAACCTAAGGTTAAAGGAGAATCGACTCTAATTATGCAACTATTAACACACAGGAGGTGTGGGGATTAGGTTTACCGGTTGCTAGAGTTCTCCTTTATATAGTTTTCAAATCAGGGTTTTCAATCCAAGTTACCTTGGTAACAAAGCATTCAATATTCACAGTTAAATGAAAAACTTGATTCAACCAAGCTAATATCTTTCAACCATAGGATCGAACTTAGCTTGTTACACACAAATGAAATGTACCCTCATTTAAGTTTATGTAACCGTACCTAAACGTGTACACCATGTTGGTTCACAAATAGTTAACCGAGGTTAGCCATATGATTACTCTCATATCAACCTTATTCATCTTAACCATAACTAGTTCAAATGACTTAAATGAAACTAGTTAAAGAGCCGTTCAATTGCTATATTCTCATAGAAGTACACAAGAACACAATTGAAGCATAAACGATTTGATTCACTCGAATCAGTACATGAACATTATAGCCACAGTTTGCAAATACTGCATTCCTTATTTTTATAAATATTTAGGTTCATGTACAACCGATTTTAGAAAGCAACCACTTAAGTATGCGTACGGGTATGCGTACTTAAGTAACTGGATTTGAGTTTGTTTTATTTTTCAAACTCAGCAGAAATTCACAGACGTGAACTGTCCGCCATTATGCGTACATATACGCATGCTTTAGTACGTCGGTTTTGATTTCCAAACTCAGCAGAAATTCACGGACGTGAACTTCCGCTAGAATGCGTACGGGTACGCATACTTAGCCAGTCTCCATCAACCATTTAGTACATACACAAGTATGTATACATTTGGTTCCCGGTTTTGGACTTATACACAAATGTGCGAACACACTATATGCTTATATCCAAAGATGGTTACATAATTCTAAGATATTTATCTCAATCATTAAAACATTCTTAGAGGATGACTAGCCGTTTTCACACACTATTAGCATCAAAGCAATTTTCAAGATATTGAAATAGTCATTATCAAAATATTCCAAGTCTACACCAAATGATTGTATCATACAAACCATGTAAGATGTTAATCGGCAATTTTCTCATGATATAAGATGAACTTGGTCGAAGAGAAATCTTGCCAACACATATTTCGAGAAATGTGTAAGCGAGATAAAATCAGCTCGAAATCTCAAATGTGTATACAAAAAACTATATCGTAGTACGACTTATGTCTCAATATAGGAGATAGAGTATAAATAGACTTTCCAAGTGATAAATGAGTTCAAGTCTCCACATACCTTTTTTCGATGAAGTTCCATGATAGACGCATTTATGTGTCTATTTTGTTCTCAATGTTCAGTATTGTTAATACTCAATTATGTATTAATTTTGGTGTTTTATTTGTTTGTAGGTATTTTTTGGGAAATAAACATTTTTTGGAAAATTCGGCACGAAAATTTGTTAAAGGCATCCCGAAGGACATTTTCTAAACGGACCCATGCTTTGGATAAGAGGCACCTTAATTTATAATGGGAACCTCAGTTGGACACCTGCTATTTACACTCCACAGACGGATAGGGTGCGCCTCTTCTTCTTCACAATTCAAATGGATTTTTGGCAGGAATTTAATGGCAGCAGCAAAGCAAATTTGGAGTTAGATTTCTCAGTAGATTTGAAGAGATTCAGTTGCGTATTTTTTATGGGCTGGACCTGTTAGAGTATAGCAGGGTTGGTGTGTGTGTTTTGATCAATCATAATTGGCTGCATTATCGTGTTGGAGCGAAACAGGGCATGAACTGTTCCCGGGTATGTTTGGAATTTTGGGAAGATCCCCTGAGAGTTTTTCGTCAGTATGAGCTGGAAACAAACTCTCACGAAAAAACAGGGATGGTAACGTGTTTGGGTCCGATCAAAAAGGGTAGTTACATCTTGTGAAACAGATACGCGGAATTCTGTTAGGTTAGTTTTGGAAAGTTTGCGTGTGTATTCAGCGAGTGGGCTTGATCTAGAGCGTGTTATCAATGAGTTGGGATAGGTTTAACATCAACAGGCGCGCGAAGAAGAAAAGAGGGGAAAGATATTTCCCGTATCTGCATGGAAATAAAACAGATTGATGGCTGGAGATTTTGGGAATAATGACGACATATTTCTAGTCCTGTTGCGTATATAAAGGTTGTGGGGAGTCATAGAATGGGTGATAGAGAGTTAGGGGTGAAGTTCTGGTTCGTAGAAGAAGTTGCAGACGAGTTATGTACTTTCAGACGAAGAAGAAGAGGAAGA
This sequence comes from Papaver somniferum, assembly GCF_003573695.1. Lineage (NCBI taxonomy): Eukaryota > Viridiplantae > Streptophyta > Magnoliopsida > Ranunculales > Papaveraceae > Papaver > Papaver somniferum. The sequence continues at coordinate 21,036,982 of NC_039365.1, read as the reverse complement.
ACACAAAACATTATATTTAGACAGTCGCATAAACCGTTGCCTATACATTCAAATCCAATAACTTTGTAACAATTTCTGTAACAATTATTTCGAGTTCGCAACAGTTTGTTAGTGTTTCTCTGTAATAGTGGGTTCTGTAACAATTATATCTGTGACAAACACACTGCTTTATACTCTTTCCTCTTGCAAACACCTTTTTGAGCAATGAAATCAACTTTTGAGTGTATTTCTAACATGAGGAATTAGACCCCATCTCCGGGGCGAAGGACGAAGCTGAATTTCATCATGTGGTAAATTAAATTCTTAGTTACTATTTGCATTGATTTTTAATGAATTATGATTTCTATTAATTACTTGTCACTTTGTTTGATGACGTATGCTTAGTTCTAGGTAATTTTGATGCGCCATGCTTACAACCTACAATTAATGTTTTACGAAATCTACTTTGGCAAAGAATAAAGTTAGTATTTCTTTTATTTTTGAGCTATAATTGCCTAGGATTAATTTGTGAACCACTTGAATATGAAATACAGTGAAATCCCGAGCCCCAGTAAATTCTTCATCCTGTGACAATATTTTGTATATATATTTTCTTATTTTTTGTATTTTCTTTTATTAAAACTTAAAATCAATCCAACAAAGTCCGAGTGAACGACAAACTCTACTTACCACTATCTAAAATTTGATCAATTTTTGGCGTTGTCGACGCAGACTTGTGTATAGATTTGTTTTTAGGTTTTATTTTTATCATTTTTGTTTTTTTCACGCGTTTTGGTATTTCTTGTTTGTTTTCAGGTTTGGAGTTGAGCTAAAGAAAAAGAGAGAAAAGTGCTTAAAAGAAAAGCGAAGCCAAAGAAGGAAAGAAAAGAGGAATCCAAAAGGAGTGAAGAAGAAAATTTTGTATATATTTATTTTATTTTATTTTTAGAAACTGTAAATAGGGTATTATTTTTTGTATTATTTTTTTTATTTTTGGACACTTTTTGAACTTTATTTTTGGGACTTTTGGACTTTATTTTTATTTTTAAACCCTAAGGAAGGGTTAAGTTAAATAAAACTGCTGCAGGGAAGGACGACGGTTACGATACTGTCTCGGACCCTCAGGTTCGTACACTGACATCGGAGTCGGTGGCCTGAGTCGACTTCAATGGTTCATCACCCGTCTGGTACGGGAGGTAAGACTGTATCCACTCACGAATCCCCTGTCAGTAGGTTTTATTTTGCATTGAGAATGTAAAATTGGTATTATAATAGCCAGTACAACGAATATCCAACTGAACAAAAAGGACACTACTACTTTGACCACAGTGTGAATAGTGGTTGGGTACATCCACCTTTTGAAGGTTATGGCTCATACCATGGTGAGCCTAATTACTATTCGCACACGCACCGGTCACATGAGCAAGAAAATAAGGAATGTTATAGTACTAGTTCCCCGTTGAATGATTTAATCAAACAGTTGAACCCTAGTGCTACTTATGATCCTTCCATATCTCTAGAAGAGTCTATGAAGTAGTTAACCGAGAATACAAATAGATTTTTGTTAGAAATGAATAAACAAACTACACCAGTGAGTAAATTTTCTATAGAGGAATCCCTCAAGCAAATGGCTGAGACGAACGAAAGAATTGCTCAAAATAATCTTAATTTCCAATACAGTGTTTCCAATAGTACCCTTGAAAATGAGGATAGTTATTTGCATAATCAAAATGACGAGGTTAAAATTAGAGACACTACTTTAGATGAGGTTCAACCATTATCATGTTATTATAATGATGATTATGATGAGGATAGTGCTGATGAAGAATCTGAAATATGTAGGTACACAATGATAGGGAATTTGTTATTACTCCAATTGAGCTTTACAATGATAATATTATTTCTAGTTCAAATATAAATAATTTTAATGATTATTCACTTATTCAAAAGGACGAGGATTTGACTAGAGATACCCCTGTTTTAGACGATGTAGTATTTCCTTTTGATTACGACGCCGGTAATGGTTTAGAGGAACAGGTTTATTTCGAGTCTAGCGATTTAGAAACAATAGTCTTAGAAAAATAAAATGAATTCATAGAGATGGGTGAGAATGAACCTGACTTAGAAGAATCAATTGACCATTTTCAGGAACCTGATGACCGAGAAATTAGGGAAATTATGACTAGTCTTTCTAGAGACACTGAAATCTCTAAGTTTGGGGGTGATTATCATTCTCCGTGTGATTTAACTCTTACAAAGGTTCCTCACTTGGGAATTGACATATGTGACTCAAGCAATTTACAAGATTATCTTCATACACGTTTTCCTGAACCTAGTGATGTCCATAGGGAAGTTTAGTTGTTAGAAACCCATCCTCTGGTTGATGTGGTTTACCTGGGCGATAATACCCAAATTGACTTTGTTTTCCCACCAAATATTTTTCAACCAATTTTGGGAACGTATAAGTTTCAGATGTGTCAATTATTAAGTTTTGAGACTAAGCCTAAGTACTTTAAGAGATTAGAATCGACACATTTGCTTAAGAATGACCACTACTTTCATCGTGGTCAGCCGTGTGAGTCAAATCTGATTGACTCATAGGATCCCCATTTATTCAGGTTATTGTTATGTGCTTCTAAGTTCTTAGTTGAGTATTTCCAGACTCTACAACCTGATCTTAAAGATTCTTCTTTTGAGGAAGTCCAGCCCATGAAAACATTTTATTTAGACCCTTTTATAGAGCCTGAACCTGAGCCACAACTAGATATAGTTGTCTTAAACAAAAAGTTAAATAAGGGTATGTTCGGTATCTTCATGGTATATTGCAATTTTCTCTTCTTTTGGGTAATACTTTTTGATCCAGATGACCTACAGTTATTCCTGTTACTGCTATATGATTATGCGAGGTGACTAGTTCTTTCCTAGTCTGGCTGAAGACTTTAAACTTAGCACTTATTGGGAGGTAACTCATGCGACACGATAATATATTTCCTTAACTCTTTTGCTTTAAATGGTAACAGTTTCTCCTTGGTCATGCTTTTAATTTTATCTTTAGAACATTGAGGACAATGTTAGATTTAAGTTTGGGGGTACGGGAGAAACTTTGTAGTTGCATACTTTTAAACTCCAGAGACTAGAAATTTATGCCTATTAAGGATAGAACTAACCAATCTATGTGGATGGAAGCATCTTGGTTGTAGGAGTTGAGGAACCAATATGAATAGATGGAAACATCTAAAGAGTCTTTTCATAAAAGCGCAGAGCTCAGGTGTTAGAAATGACATGGTAGTTTCACCCTATCTCGGAATCATCTTATTACTTCTGTTTTTGTTTTTGCAAAATTTTATGTTGATGTCTGCTGGGTTGAAATATAGTGATTGAGTTACTTCAAAAAAAAAAGAGGGAAAAAAAACAGAAAAAAAGAGAAAAAAAAAGAGACCAGACCATCAGACCAACCAGAATAAATTCAATAAAGTCGACCACTGGTACCCTTGTATATGCCAGTAGTGTTGACCTAGAGTTAGGATTATCGACCGCTGGTTCCCTTGTATATGCTAGTTGTGTTGATATTATTCAAGACCAGTATCTCAATCCATTAGGTCATAGGATTCATCTTGGCATTGACGTCCATTCGCAACCATCTATCTCTATTTCCATCTTCTTTATCTATTCATGTGATTTGTTTGATTTCGGATATTGATGTCCATAGTGCGACTATTTGAGTAGAGCTCTGTCACTTATATATGAATTTTAGTACGCTTAAGTCCATATTCGTGTACAACAATTGGAATTTCGCATCAGGGTACTTTCTTTTGTAGTCAATGTGAGTATGCCAACCAAGGGGATTCTTTAGTGCCTTCCAAGGTTGTGCGTAGATAGATAGGGTCTGGAGTAAAGGTTTTGTGGGTACACCTCTGGTAAACCCTCTCGAGACTATAACTCGGCCACTAGGATTTTATTTTCTAGATTAGATTTGCTCGAGAACTAGCAAATAATAAGTTTTGGGGTATTTGATAGACACATTTATGTGTCTATTTTGTTCTCAATGTTCATTATTGTTAGTGCTCAATTATGTATCAATTTTGGTGTTTTATTTGTTTGTAGGTATTTTTTGGAAAATAAACATTTTTTTGGAAAATTCGGCACGAAAAGTTGTTAAAGGCATCCCGGAGGACATTTGCTAAACGTCCCCTGCTTTGGATAAGGGGCACCTTAATTTATAAGGGTAATCTCGGTTGGACACCTGCTATGTACACTCCACAGACGGATAGGGCGCCTCTTCTTCTTCACAATTCAAATGGATTTTCGGCAGGAATTTAATGGCAGCAGCAAAACAAATTTGGAGTTGGATTTCTCGGTAGATTTGAAGAGATTCAATTGCGTATTTTTTATGGGCTGGACCTGTTAGAGTATAGCAGGGTGGTGTGTGTTTTTTAATCAATCAGAATTGGATGCATTATCGTGTTGGAGCGAAACAGGGGCATGAACCGTTCCAGGATTTGTTTGGAATTTTGGGAAGATCCTCTGAGAGTTTGGGATTGATGGCTGGAGATTTTGGGATGTAAATAGAACAGATTGATGGCTGGAGATTTTGGGATTAATGACGACATATTTATAGTCCTATTGCGTATATAAAGGCTGTGGGGAGTCATAGAATGGGTGATGGAGAGTTAGTGGTGAAGTTCTGGTTCGTAGAAGAAGTTGCAGACGAGTTCTGCACTTTCAGGCGAAGAATAAGAGGAAGAACACAAAACAACATATTTAGACTGTCGCAGAAATCGTTGCCTATACATTCAAATCCAATAACTTTGTAACAAATTATGTAACAATTATTTCGAGTTCGCAACAGTCTATTAATGTTTCTCTGTAACAGTGGGTTCTGTAACAGTTATATCTGTGACAAACACTCTGATTTACACTCTTTCCTCTTGCAAACACCTTTTTGAGCAATTGAATCAACTTTTGAGTGTATTTCCAACATAAGGATTTAGACCCCATCTCTGGGGCGAAGGACGAAGCTGAATTTCATCACGTGGTAAATTAAATTAATTTCTTCATTACTATTTGCACTGATTTTTAATTTACTATGATTTCTATTAATTACTTGTCACTTTGTTTGATGACGCATGCTTAGTTCTAGGTAATTTTGATGCGCCATTCTTACAACCTACAATTAATGTTTTACGAAATCTACTTTGGCAAAGAATAGAGTTAGTATTTCTTTAATTTTTGAGCTATAATTTCCTAGGATTAATTTGTGAACCACTTGAATATGAAATACAGTGAAATCCCGAGTCCCGGTAAATTCTCCATCCTGTAACAATATTTTGTATATATATTTTCTTTTATTAAAACTTAAAATCAATCCAACAAAGTCCGAGTGAACGACAAACTCTACTTACCACTATCTAAAATTTGATCATTCCACAAGCTCCCCTTAGTAGTTCTTCGTCTTCAAATGATGAACGCCATGAAAACTAAGCTCAACTACACAATCTATGTCCTAGTCCGAGACATCTATAAATAGGCTAGAAATCAAGACTTATAGTTCTGATCATTAACATTGACAAACATGCTTGAGATAGCAACGCATGCGAGTTCGACCGAGCAGTGCTCTAACAATCTCCCCCTTTGTCAATTTTAGTGACAAAACTATCAATACATATGGATTAAAAAATAAATAAAAAATTATAGCTTCTCATCCAAATGCTTGATCTCCTTGGCATCTTCAACACGACTCGAAAACTTCGTCACTTCCAAGTACTCCATGATTATAAACGTGGTCAACTCAGCATCATAGTTGTTCAAATCATTTTCCAAAAAAGATCCCATGACCCAAAGTGCCTTTGATATATTTCGGAATTCTCTTGGCATCTTGCAGAAGAGAAGTAGGATCAGGATGCATAAATTAACACAGTTGATTGACTGCAAAACAAATTTCTTGCCTAGTCCAAGTCGAATATTTAAGAGCACCAAAAATATACCAGTACTCTGTTAGATTTTGTAGTAAGTCACCCTCATCTTTCCTGAGTTTGAAAGAAGCAGGGAAAGATGTGTAACATGGTTTGACACCAACTAAATTAGTTTCTGAAGTAATTCTAGAGCATATTTTAGTTTGTGAAAGAAATAAACCCTCAACAGACCTCTTCACATTTAAACCAAAAAAATAATGGGAGATTTCCCGAGTCTTTGACATGAAATTTATCTTATAAAAGAAAATGGCAGTATTGCGGAATGATTATGAACTTGAGCAGAACTATTATAAGAGTATAAGGACCAACATCATCTGTATTCTATAAGTAATTAAGATGGTTTGTTTGTTGTACCATAATCCATGTACCAAGGATTTCACCAAGTATGTTGCTACTAACAAGCATTATAAAAACATGGTGGTTCACGACCTTGCGATGCAAAATTCATTATATGATACTATTCGAGAGCTGTGTGACCAATTTTAGAACATATCTGACAAATAGATCAATTGTCAGGAAGAACAGTAGATCTTGGTATATACCATCAGTAAGAGATGCAGGTCTAAACGTTTCAGTAGATGAACCATAAAATCCACCTATAAAAGGAAAACCATGATTAAACAATGAAAATAAAACTTAAAATTAGATCGAAAGTTTCTGAAATTACATCGTGAAGAAGGCACATGAAAAGTTTTTTCTGCATCATATGTAATTGTAGCATTGCGTTCAGAAATGATGACTTTTTCACTTACAAGAAGACTATGTAACTCGCCAAAAGTAACAGGAGGAGACCTGATTGAAGTAGCAAAGGCATGATAATTTAATCCAAGAACATCAAGAACGGTAAATAAAATCTCATCACCGAATATCAATAATCTACAAGCATATAATTAGTTCGAGATTTTCTCAATTCCAAAGACATAAACCCTTTGAAGATCTAAATTTCAAATCATATTTTATAGTTAAGTGTGCAATTGAATAGTACGAGCCGATGTAGAAGCACAAAATTGTTTCACCAAATTGTCCCATAATTCTTTAGATGTAGAACAATCAGAAACATAAACAATAACAATAGTAGAAGTTGATGCATTTTGAAGTTAAAGAATGCACCTATATTCATCCTACCAAATAATATAGTTCAGATTCACAGCAGGAGAAGCTCTTGTGCCAGAGGCGGTGAATTGAGTAGGAGGGATTTGATCCATCAATATATCCAAGAACATGGAATTTGTGAAGTACTGGATTGACTAACGATTTACATGTCAGAAAATTTATCTTCCTAAATCTTGATAGGACAAAATAATTTTTTGAAGAATTTGGAGACTCAAGAAGTCTTAGCATTTTTGTGATAAAAAATCACAAGATTGGATAAAAGATGATGAAAATTGATCGAAAAAGTATCAAGTTTTGAATCGAAGATCGAAAGTAGATCGAACCCTGAAAACCAGAAATTAGGTTTCACCGTTATAGAGAAAGAATCATGGATTTTCATTAAAGGAAAATGATAGAGAGTACAATACTTATATTACAGACATACAAAGATAACATAAATTGTAGGGACATTATCAATTGTCACTCACTCACATGATAGAGATGTCGAACCATTAGACATTGGACACAAGATCGGAAGTAGATCCAACCCTGAAACCCAGAGATTAGGTTTCACCATTATAGAGAAAGAATCAAAGATTTTCATTAAAGGAAAATGATAGAGAGTACAATACTTATATTACAGACATACAAAGATAACATAAATTGTAGGGCCATTATCAATTGTCACTTACTCACAGGATAGAGATGTCGAACCATTAGACATTGGACATGTGTAACAAGGTGAAGGTACTAAGTACACCATCAGCTTTTTCGTTCGGCAACCTATATGGACAAATCCTAATACAATTGAAAGTAGTCCTACTTAAATATCTTTGAAAATATGTATATAAAATTTATATTTCTTTCTCTTCATAATCAGAAAGTCAAGAAAATAAAGTCTGTGAATCTAATTGTATGAAGAGTACTTAGACGATCTCAAAAATTAATATCCAAGATCAATCTAGTAGTATCCAAACAATCGAATCCAAATTCTTCCAAGTATGAAACTTGTTATCTATCTTTAAAGATACGAATTTTACAAGAACGAGTCTCATAATAGATCATAATTAATATGTATTTATCTACTAAGATTGATAACGTACTACTCGTGTTATTCCTATTATAAAGATAAAACAATATAATGTGGAAAAGGAAAAACACAAGATACCAAAAGTTTTATTAACGAGAAAAACTACAACTGCAGAAAAACCTCGGGACCTCGTTCAGATTTGAACATCGAATTGTGTTAAGATGCTACAGACACTAGCATACTATCATACTTCGGACTGGAATATAGTTCAGACTGAGTTTATTATCGAAGCAATTCAGCTGCAATCTTGCTCCTTATGTCTCTTGAACCTTGCAAGGGTCTACGCAATTGATTCCCTTAGCTGACGTCCTTCACAGACTAAGAGTTTCTTCATCCTAAATGAAGACTTTTGATACCAATATTCCTTTAACATATATGCCTATTTGATTTCCATTTAGATCAAATAAATCAAGGCTTGAATATCTGTTTGCAATAGACAAAGCTAGAAAACCTCATAAATCCGTAACACTTACACTCATTTAGATGAGAAGCCTGGATTATTAACCAACTCTCAAGAAAAATCTTAATCCTATCAATAAAGAAGAGTTTTAAATATCTATTTTGAGGAATCACAAAGTCTTAGACGAAGAGAACTTTGTGATTTCTATTTATCTCATTCTTGAAAGAGATTACTAAAACCTCAATAACAAAAAGAACAAGATCAAGATACACGAAGTATCAAGGTAAAGAAAATCGGACATGGGTTTACAAATACCTAAATGAAATCTTTAAGTCGTAAACCTAATTATGTTTCTAGGAGGAAACCTAGGTTCATAGAGGACGACTCTAAAAAACAACTAGAACATAAAAGTGTCAGGGATTTTATTTCCCGGTTATTTGAGTCTCTCTATTTATAGATTTTCAATACTAGGGTTGCATATAATTTTATCTAATTAAGATAAGTTGAGACAAACACTTTATCTGTTTAGATGAAACTCTTGTTAGGAGTTCATGTAAGCATGTGAGTAGTTTTTCTTGAAATTACATAGAAGAATATACACTATGGTCCAGAGTATCGAACCGTGTATAATATGATAGTTCATGGAAAGTATGCACTTGAAACTAATAATAGTTCTTAAGTCATAATCGTGTTTATTTAAACACTTAAGACTTGAATCATGATGCACACAAGGTTTTTTAGCGATCAAAGATGTGTTAGAGGTATCCACGAGAGTTGTAACAATGTGAAACATATTTGTGAAAATAGTTCATGAGCATCTGGTTAATTCGTACTGGGTAAGTATGCGAAGGGTAAGCGTACTATGAACTAGTTTGTGAATTCAGATGGACAAGGTACGCGTACCCTAAGTCTATTCATGAACTTAGATCCTTGAGGTACATGTATTGGGTATGCGTACCTCCCCAAATTCATGAAACATTATGGTACCCGTACTGGGTATGCGTACCTATCCTCATTCCAGATTTCAGTAGTTCTGAAATCTCTTTTTTTAATGTTTGAAATTTTCCCAATCGTCATAGATATAAACATCATTTCCCAACATTAAATCTACTAGAAATCATACAACATAGTCTGACATAAATATAATGGTAATACTTGTGAGTAAATATAATGGTTCAGTCTTCACATACCTCTTTGTTAATAAAGTTCTCCAAATGTCTTTGTTTGATCCTTAATCTTCAATCTTAAAGGGTTATTCAGTGATGTCTGATACTCAACTACCAAACTCTAATCCTAGTCCGAGACTTGACTTATGTAGACTAGAAATCAAGATATAGTTTGTGCACAACAAGTTTGAGATAGTGAAACTTGTGAGCTTGACCGAGCAGTGCTCTAACAACGTGCACTCTATTAGTCATACATAACATAACATAAACGGGTACAATTGCAACAGATATGTAAGAGCAGAAATAAAAGAGAAAATGTTATTATAAGTATTGTCTCAATTAGTTCCATCCATTCGAATCGTCTGTACCATTTGGAACTCTAAAATTGTGTTTAAATTTGATATATGTATAACCATATGTCCAAACTCAAGGATTTCAGGCTTCATTAATCTCTATTGTCTTATATATATCCGCCAATCATTACTATATTGATTGTTTGATTGCCTAACGGTTTCTCGCTCATTATACATATACATGAAGTCACACTTTTTTAATCCTCACATATCTTATATTTCTTCATTGGGTTTACCATTGTTGATTACTCGATCTAGACAAGTAGTTCACTTTATAAGTTAATCACATAATGTCACCCTTCTCCCCTAAATAATATTTTTATGATGAGAACATAGTTGAGAAGATTGAAATACTATTTTATCACTAAAACAAGAGATATTGCAGTTGTTTGAGTAAGAATTATTATTATTATTTATTTATTTAAGTAAAACGATTGTTTTAGCTCTCATTTCCCGTTTGACCATATAGCCAAAAAATCAAATTCGAGGTGGTGGAGTAAATTGAAAAATTGAGGAAAACATTAACTAGTGGGCTTCAAGGATGATGTCTTCGAGACCTTGTTGTCTTGCCCATTTGGTGGCCTCTAATCAAAGATATAGATATAGACTACATCAATATCAATATCTATTTGGGGACAATTGCAAAGTTATGGAGTACATAAAAAGAAATAATTTAGGTATAGATTGGCAATGCGTTCCCATTCTAAAAGAAATATTACGCATATCACAGAGTTTTTTCTCCTTTAAAGGAGTTCACACCCAAAAGAGAGGGAACGATCCTGCTGACGATCCTGGAAGAGCAGTTGGGAAAAGGAGTTTCTCTCCTTCGAATCTACCACAAGATATTTTTAATGAAATTTGTAATGATAATAACTTTAATTTCATTCAAAGGGAAAGCCATGACAATCCTACTACAAGTCATGAGAGCACCTACCGTGTACCTTCTGTTGGGGAGGAAAACAGTTTAATCTCTTAATCTATTTCATCTTTTTGTCAAAAAAAAACCAGTAGGCTAATTGTTTTAATATAAATGGATGTCTAGTGCCTCTACTTATCTCAACCATGAGACAGACATTCATGATACTGCATCAAAGGTAAAAAGTGAAGCAAAACATAAAATGAATTTCGCCTTGTTACAATTGCTACTTATTGTTGTAAAATAATCGATAGACATGGGTCCTATATCTTTGATGCTTTAAGCCTCAGGCCTTTCTCTAAGATCTTTCTATTCTTAGAGCGTATCGGTACTTTTGTATACTTTTAATATATCCCTTATTTCAGAAAAATTATCATGGATATCTAAAAATTGTCAAGGATGAATCTCTTTGAGAGGGAAAGTCTAGTTCTGTCTTGATTATGTGCAGCATATAAGAACCCAAATACACCAATGATCGCTCCAGCTTTCCCAGAAGCAGCTGATATACCATGACATGTCGAGGACAACCTAGATGGGAATATCTTAGCTGGGACAATGAAGGTTGTATTGTTGGTTCTAATGTTTCCAATACATAATAACAAAACCGATTATGTCCTCCTTTTGACTCTAGTAATTGTAAGGGAATTATATTTAGATATAAACATTATTGATTGGGCAATTTTCAAGTGATCCACAAACATAGTTCTTGAACAATAAATTGTTTCAAACTAATATTTCCAAGGATCAATGAACATCCATTGCTTGAATTATATTTCGAGATGTTTACAAGACAAGCTGACTCAAAACTTCGTTTTTGCAATATTAAATTACGAGAAGTCATACGATATAGTCTCGTATAAGTAAAATATTAATACTTGTGAGTAAACAAAATGGTTCAGTCTTCACATACCTCTTTGTTGATAAAATTCTCCAAATGTCTTTGTTTGATCTTCAATCTTCAATCCTAGAGGGTTATTCAGTGATGTCTGATACTTAACTACCAAACTTTAATCCTAATCCGAGACTTGACATAAATAGACTAGAAATCAAGATATAATTTTTTCATTTAATATTGACAATAAGCTTGAGATTTCTCTAACAACGTGTACTCTATTAGTCATAGATAACATAAAAGAAACGAGCACAACTGTAACAGATATGTAAGAACATAAATAAAATAAAAAATGCTACTATAAACATTGTCTCAATTAGTTCCATTCATTCAAATTGTCTGTACCATTTTCCTAACTCTAAAATTGTGTTTAAATTTGATATTTGTATAGCCATATGACCACTTTGGTTAGAAAGATCATTTCTAAAACTTTAGAAACTCAAGGGTTTCAGGCTTCATTCATCTCTATTATCACATGTGTATCAATTAATCATTACTGCATTGATTGCTTAATTTCCTATCGGTTTCTCGCTCATTATACATACGCATAAGTTTAAAGGCATACTTTTTTAATCCTGATATATCTTATATTTCTTCATTGGTCACACTTCATTGAGTTTACCATTGCTGATTACTTGATTAGAGAAGTATTTCATTTTTATAAGTTAATCACATAATGTTACCCTTCTCCTAGAAATGATGTTTTTATGATGAGAACATTGAGAAGACTGAAATACTATTTATTGTAGTAAAACAAGCGACATTGCACTTTGCAGTTGTTTGAATAGGAATGATTGTTTTGGTTATTGAAAAAAAGAGTAAGCAAGATTGTTTTAGCTCCCATTTCCCGTCTTGAGCATCTATACGAAACATCAAATTTGAGGTGGTGGAGTAAATTGAAAAATTAAGGAAAACAATAACTACGAAGTGGATGATTATTTTAATATAAATGGAGGTGCAAGGATTCTACATATCTCAACCACGAAGCAGATATCCAATAAAAGACGAAATAACGTCATTCCAAATTCGATTTGATATAATTGATAGTTATTGATGTGAAATAATTGGTAGACATTTTTTTTATACGGTCCGCGGGTTATAACCCCAAAGGGGTTATAACCCATCACAAAAAACCCACCCAAACAAAAGTGATACAAAAACCCCAAATATCATAAACTGTCTAAACTACCCTTTTAGTATTTAAATCACCCCAACAAAAACAAAAATCAACCCCAATTTTAAATTTTATTATACTATCACCACCACCAACAACAAACCACCAGCAACAGCGCCACCGCCGACCGCCACCACCACCGCCATCACCGCCGCCGCCGACCGCCATCACCGCCAACCACCACCGCTGACACCCACTACCACCGCCTCCAACCACCACCGCCACCACCACTCCGCCCACCACCACCTCCGCCGACAACCGCCGACCACCACCACCTCCACTGCCGACCACCACCGCCGCCTACCACCGCCGCCAACCGCCGCCGTCGCCACCTCTGACCACCGACTACCGCCGCCACCACCACCGATACTGAGCAATTGCATCACCACCACTACCAGTCAGCACCACCACCAACACCCGCCGCACCGCCACCAACACCACAACCACCCACCACCACCACCACCCAAAAAATTAGATGAAATCGATTTTGGTTTCATCATAAATATGATGAAACCGATTTTGGTTTCATCTTGGTTTCGTGAGAATTCACCTGCAAGAAATTTTTTAAGAGGTATTATACATGTTCATGGATAGAAATACATTGTTGAAATACGATGAAACCGACTTTGGTTTCATCATAAATACGATGAAACCATAATTGGTTTCTGCGCTTCAACAGCAATACCACCAGTTATGTCTCAAGACCCATTACTCAGCTTCACCTGGTATATCTTTCCATCTAGGTTTACAGGAAATTCCTCATTGTATTGAGGCACTTCATTGCACCTGCAACTACAGATTCACTTCAAATCTCATACCCACTGCATTACTGCCTTCCATTTCAGTTCAAGCTCATAACTGAACACCACAAATTCTCCATCTCAGGTTTAGTTTGATCTTCAACTGGACCTGCAATATCCATATTAATTCAACCAGAGCAACACCAGTTCCTCCATGGATTCTGATTATCACCAGCTGCAGTTCATAATCACCACCAACATAGGCATCTTAGTTCTTCTCTACACTCTCAACCTGCAACTGTACTTAAAAACCATTCTCAAGCATCAACTCAAAGCATTCTTCATAGAGAACCAACTCAAAGACAACACCAGTACCACCTTCTCTATAATATTAACTTCAGCTGCAACCGGAGCTTACTAGCAGCATCAAATGAAACTCGTCACAAGACCATGTCACTGCAATAACCATATCAAACCCATCACTGCAATAACCATATCAACAATACCAGCAGCTACACTTGCACACTGCCAATCTGAAAGCAGCGGCAGCAACATCTCCTAGCTGACTCTACTCAGCTCCACAATCCAATTCACCACCTGAAATTGCTTCCCATTTTAATTCTAGCCATCATTTTTCTCTATTAAACCTTCTTTTGGACCCTCTCCTTCACCTAATTTCAGAATCAGATTCCACTGTTTCCAGAACAGTTTCCTGTTTCCCTTCTTCCTGTAATAAAGAAGTTTCATCAACTTTATTCATCTAAGAGCAGTCCTTAATGTCTCCATCTTTCTCTCCTTTCTAGCATCAATTTGATGGGTCTGACTGAGTACCTCACACCCTGAATCAAACACAAGCAGTCCCAACATATCAGTAATAAGATATAAGAATATTGGCAAACAAGAATAGAATAGTTACTTTTCTCTTTCCATATGCTCAAATCATCTCAAGTAGGTATTCGGAAATTAAAAAGAGCATGTTTTAGGGAGATTCATCCTTCACTTACGCTGCACACAAGTGTCGGTGCAGGAGTCAAAAGAGGGCCACACTGTGGTACTTATACAAGTTTTCAAGTTCAACATGGGCACCTAGTCTAACCACTCTAACCATAGATGATAACTATCAAATTGAACTGCAAAATATGACTTTGAAATGTATGCATGCCAGCTCAACATTAACAAACCACATAATGTCAACTGCTAAGTTAACTGTGGAAACGCAACTTAAGTTTTCAATAGTTGCACAACCAAACAACTTCTACACTTTCCTTAACCAGTTCTTTAACTGGCATGGACTTCAATTAAAAAGTTAGCCCATAAAATGGACCTCACTAAGAGACAATAATGCACACTTCATTGATCTCAACATTTTAGACTAAAGCACTTAGACAAACGTCAGTTCTAAATTCATCTACTATTAGAAAAATCAATCCACCAACAAGCAACATAAGACTAACTGTGATATTCATATCCCGTTTCCACCAACACAGAGCAAACAAGGGACGAAATCTTGCACCCGGCAAGTTAATCTCACTACTATTTGGTATAACATTTTCAAGAATAAATCTAATTCATCATCAAACATGTAAATGGAATTAAATTTACCAAGTCAATAAATCCTTACAGTAACAATCAAAAGTAGAAGGAGATAAGATTTTTACCAAGTCAATAAATCCTTACAGTAACAATCAAATTCTCAAGAATAAAAACCAACGAAATGTCAAACAAAACGAAATCTGGTATCCAATTCAATTGAAAATTAGTGAAATGATAAGATTTTTTAATACTTCAAAACTTCAAATTACCATTCTAAATCCACCGTTTCTCCCAACACGACCAGATCGTCATCGGTGGTTCATTTCCACCATGGAATCAATTCCTAGATCTAATTCCTATACCTTGTTACAAACATCACCACTCCATCGTCCCTTCCTTGAAAAATCGATCTCAATCATCAATTCGTCACCAACCCATCTCTGTTCTTCAACTGAAGTTAAAATCGCAACCCTAATTTCAACAATTAAGGGTTAAGGGAACGAAGGTGGTGATGGAATTGAAGGAGGCGGACGAAGGTGGTGGTGGTGGTGAGATACGAAGGTTCTAGTGTGGTTGGGGAAGCATAAAGTTTCTGCTGGTGAGATCTGGTATCGCTGCTGGTGGTGATGGTGGTGGGGAGAAGGAGAGAAAGAAAGAAGAAAAAAGAAAGGAGAGAAGACGAAGATGAAGAAGGGTACGTCTGGGTTTTTCAAAGTAAAAAAAAACTAAATTTGCTAATTATTATTTGAGCTGGGGTTTTTGTGTCACTATTTAATGAAACTGATATAATTTGTTAAAATTAATATGGTGGTTTTTTTGTTCCTTTAAGTTGGTCACGTAGGAGTTTTGTCACTAGTTTTGTTTTTTATAAGCAAATAATTGGTAGACATGGGTCCTATATCTTTCGTGTTTTTTCTTTTTTTTTTGTTCAACGTATCCCATATTTAAAAAAAATCTTATGGATAACTAAAAATTGTTGCTATTTGGCCTTATTATTATGCATGAAAACATTTGCATTTACACGTTGTCGTCCGATGGAAAAATTGAAGGAGCTAGGGTAGATTGCAGAGGATGAAACATAGGATGGAGGTGAATTTTGATGCTTCTAGAGTTGACCACTAACTAAAATTAGTTCATTCTCGACTTCCTAATTAGTTTCTGTGAAACATTCAGTACTCTTTGGTCTCCGGCCAGAATCTCCATGTTTTGGAAGAGTAAATACAAATCACCTGATTTTAGGTATCCATATCAGAATCCAGTTATCGTGTTAGTCATTTTCTTTCATTCTCATTCTTTACTCAATGGGGTTGCTTGCGGTTCATGGTTGTGATCCCTGACATATCCTCTAGTAATTAGACAAACCAAGAAAATCAGAATACGAAAGAGAGTGAAATCATTAAGCTCATGATTGTTCATTTGAATAACGTTTCAACAAGTTTTTTTACATAAAAAGATTCATAACACGAAGTTACGAACCACAATTAGTTTTTTCTGCACACCAAATTCAGATCAATCCTCAAAAAAACAAAACAAATGGCATAAGTAATCTCACAACATAGACTTCATTGCCTAGCTCGCTATTCTCTTGGTTTACGTCACCAAATAAAACTCGTATTTTGAAAATCAAATATATTAAACAAACCAAGAAAATCAAACAGGCACTGTTCTGTTATTTCCTTGTTGGGGCCTTGGAATCACTTCATCCACGTCTCCATCGTTCTCACCTGATATTTCCTCCAAAGATCTTCCTTTTGGTTCTGGTACCAAGAATGTAAACAACATACCTACGAAGTTGATAACTCCAAGCATGATCAAGGAGTTCTTAACACCAATACCAGGAGGATATCCATGATCAGTCTTGGTTCTGTCTTGATTCTGTGCAGCATATAAGAACCCAAATGCACCGATAATCGCTCCAGCTTTACCTGAAGCTGCTGATATACCATGACAAGTCGAGCGCAACCTAGCGGGGAATATCTCAGCTGGGACAATGAAGGTTGTACTGTTGGGTCCAAAGTTTGCAAAGAAGAAAGTTAATGCGTACATAATAACGAAACCGATTCTGTTCTCCTTTCGGCTCCAGTAATTGTAAGGGAATGCGATGGCAAACATGAAGACCGTCATGAAGAAGAAACCCATCATTTGAATTGCCCACCTCCCGATGATATCGATGAAAGCTACTGTAAACCAGTAACCAGGAACGGTACTGCATAGAGCAATTAATGTCTGTGCCCTGGCGATCTTAAAAACTTCTCCACTAGCACTCATCGTTTGTGCTGGTGGAATCCACCCAATTGCAGTAAAAATATCCTTCTGGAACAAGTTTTGACTGTAAAAGGCTATGTCGAGCAAGAACCAAGTACTTGTGGTTCCAAGTAAGTGAAGTCCGTGTCGTTTAAGAAATTCCTTCGAAAATAAACCGAAAGAATTGCTAGGCTCCATCGTTAATCTCTCTACCATGTCTGTTTCAGCTTTAAGCTCCTGATTTAAAACCTTTGACATATCGGCAGCTGCCCTTGCTGCGTTTTTCTCTACAAGAGCAGTGTAACGAGCTGTTTCAGGCATTTTCATACGCCAGTAGTAAGTCAAAACGGCTGGAACAGCACCGAAAATCACAATTATACGCCAGATGTAGTCAGCTTCTGGTGGAAGGGATGCCTTTGCATCAACTGCATAAGCCGGAGCAGGGAATATTTTCTCAAATATTGCAGCAACTATAAGGGAAAAAATTCCACCGGCTAGAATACCTGTTCCTTGCATCGCAAAGACAGCAGCGATAAAAGCACCGCGGGTTTTCTTGTTGGCGTACTCGGACATGATAGTGGCAGAAAGTGGGTAGTCACCACCGATTCCGAATCCAAGCCAGAAACGGAAGAAACATAGTGTAGCCATGACTGCTTTTGGCTGGTTCCCCAAGGAGAGGCCAGAAGCTACTGAACAAAGGACCATAATAAGTAGGGTAAGACCATAGACACGTTTTCTACCCATTCGATCACCTAGCCAACCAAAGAAGAGCTGACCAGCGAGTGTTCCGACCAGAGCCACACCATTAACAGCCGCAGCAACATTTGGTGGCAAACTCCCGGGTTTTTCCGCTCCTTCTACAGTGTAGTAAATTCTGCCGAGCAATTTGGTGACAAGGGAGATACAAAAGAGATCATATGCATCTGTGAAGAAACCCATACCAGCAATCAGAATGGCCGTAAAATGGTACAATTGTGTCTTAGCTACGTCAAGTGCTTTTAGCACTTCTAGTTGTTCCTTCACCATGACTCTCAGCTACTCCAACTTCTCTTAAAAAAAAAATTCCCTTCTCTTTCGGTTTGTAGAGAGGAAGAGAGATGGTTGTTGTTGCTGAAATAATGGAGGAAAGGAAAAAGGTTTGTGGTTCGAAAATGCAGTGAGCTCTCTTCCCATTATATAGAGATCCTTCACAAATATTATACTCATACAATTATTATCTTTTGTCAACTATGTCTAACTCGATGCAATAATTAAAAGCTTCGTTTTCCCATTTATGCACTGTAATGCCTTAACTGCAACTCTACACGTCATCTTAATCTCAATTTAATATCTAAATGGAAAAAAAAAAAAAAAAACTTCAACATGGAGATGGCCGGTGGATTCACTGAATATTTAGCTAGTTAGAGGAATCCCACCCCGCAGTAATTGCTCTTACATAGCTGTCAGCTGCTATATATTCCAATATCAAGAATATTAAAATTAGAAAATTGTTACAGGGTCTACGATTCATGAATGCGCGGCTCATATAGTTATTTAAAGTTTATCTTTATATGTATACAAAGGAAATTGTATTCATGTAACCTATTATCCTGATCAATAGAAATTTCTCTTTGCCAAATCCACACGTTATCAGGCACGAGCTCTACCCTGCGGCAATGGATTTTGATTTCTTTTTTTCTTTTTTTTGGGTTGCTATCAAATATACTGCATTGGAATTAATGAAATCGTCATTGTCAAATCAAATAAGTTGGATTTATTTTGTCTTATATATATATATTTTTCCCTTCCTTTCCCTATTTTTGATTTCATATTTGGAATCTTCCCTATTTTTTTGATTTCAATTTTGAGTTCTTCCTTATATTATACTCCCTCCGTCCCAAATAACTTGAGTCATTTCTAGTTTGCACAATTATTAAGGCAAGGAAAGAAGGGGAGTATGTTTACGTATTTTT
The DNA here is from genome assembly GCF_003573695.1 of Papaver somniferum. Lineage (NCBI taxonomy): Eukaryota > Viridiplantae > Streptophyta > Magnoliopsida > Ranunculales > Papaveraceae > Papaver > Papaver somniferum. The sequence continues at coordinate 21,017,479 of NC_039365.1, read as the reverse complement.
TTTTTACAAATATGCCCTTATACATAATAACTTGTAAAACTTCGAAATGATTTATCTCTTGAACTATACCACGGTTTTTGGTAAACTTTATATCGTTGAAAAACATTTTAAAACACCTACATAACTAATATAAACATGGCTATCAAGTATACATATTTCTTATAGAAACAATAATCAATTAAAATTGTAGTTTTAGAAATATCCCCTTGATTAGTGAAATAACTCATCTATTTGTGGGACAAAATCTAAAACCAATTAGCTCAACTAATATGGGACGGAGGGAGTAATTATTTATTGACGGAAACCCAACTGATTCCACGATGCTCTCTATTTTCTTCCTCCATTTACCCTATTTCTCTTCTTTGTTCATCAACTTTTTAGCCTAAATCGGAAGAAGAAAAATGGCATAAGGAACATTTTCTCATGTGGTCTTCATAATCTCCCTATTTAATCTTACATATGCTACGTGAATGACGATGGCAAATCTCTGTTTTTGATGCTAGGAAATCGTGAATCCCTGGTTTGACATATTGAAAACCCCAATAATAACGATGGGGTTTTGTTATCTTGTGCATGGGGGCACAAGATAACAAAACCCTTTTATTATAGTAACCCGTTACATTTTGTGTTATAATGGATTCATTGTTTCTATGCGGTGATTAATTACATTTTATTATTCTTTCTATGCGGTGATTAATTCATCTTGGGAACGAGGAGGTTTTTGGGATCCGCTGGAGTCTTCGCGTTTCTACCAGGAGAAGGAGAAGTTCCGATCTGGGAAAACAGGGAAAGGTCCAGCCAACCCGGTCCGGTTCAGCCCAACCGGTCCACCATAAACCAGTCCAGTCCACCCAACCGGTCCATCCACACCCAATCATGTACGACCAGTACAATTCAAAGTCTTGTGCCGGTGCTGTTGTTACACTCCTGTTCCAGCCCATTCTATTAACATTGCAGACAGATGCGCCCTGTTAAGTGCGTGGACGGTGCGCGACTAAGCTTGTTCTAGATTGTGTATATACGGTGGGAACCAAATTTTGAGGTATGTAACTATAACGCGAGTTTTTATATGCTAGGATTATTTATTTGTTTTTATAATATGCCTAGCTTTGTTTATTTTTGTCTTAAAATAAGTCATCAGCCTACAAACAGTCAATTTAAATTATTTTTATTGATCTCAATCATTAACAATGTTGGTCTTAATGCTGTTTGTTCTCTTGAATATGATATTCGTTATAGTTGAATGATGTTTGTTTTTTGTTCAATTGGTTGTACCAACTCAACTCCAGTGTATTCATTTTGGCTTAGAAGTATTTGAGCACCATCATTGGATACTTGATATTTGCCCAAAAATTTGAATGTTCCGTGAAATGTAGCCACTTGCTCGACTATTAATCTTTCAGTAGTTTCAAAACATACGCTCAAATAAAATCACATGTATTCCAATTTTTGTGGAAGAACTCACAAAAGATGATATGAGTCATAAAATTTTCATTTCTCTACTTCATCCATAATACTAACGAACCGGTATATGTTGAAGTATGATAATAAGAGAATTATCTTTAGTAATATATTCAACCTAAAGTAAATGGTTGACATGTGTAGTGAGATTCTCTTGGCCTATTGAGATAAAGAAATTTCTCAAATTAAGCTAAATGTAGCAAAATTGAAAATGGAAAGAACCCCAAAGTAATGAGGGTTAGACGTACCGATTCATATAAAACATGTGAAAAGGGACATATATATCATGAATTTTTTTTTTCCCAGCAGTAATGACACCAAAGTATAGGTATCAATTGAACATGGGATCAACTAAGATGTAATTCTAGCTCCCATCATAATAAAAGAGTTGGAAATGCACCTGGTCATAGGTGTTGGTATATACAATGTAATGTGTATGTGTATCATAGTAACAACCAATTTTCACATCAACTTTAATGACAACAAGAACTTTGTCTGGCCAATTTCCTATCTTATTGAGTGCAGCACTGCTCATTTATTTTTTCAAGATAGAACAAAGACGTCGCAAAATCTCTATATGTACCAAGAGATAATCACACTTTGTTAAATTTCCAAGTAACCCGTGCAAATAGATATCATGTGGAACATCAAAATGATGAGAATGTAACTGACTGCATCTTTTATAGTCTCGAATATATTTGGAAGCTCTAATATATTTGGAAGGAAATATATTTTAGAGAAACTAATGAGTCAATTTAGTGCAATGTAATTCACTATAATATTTGGATTATTGAATCCATATTGACTCCGACGATGAAATGTTGGAAACTGACTCATACAGGCTTTGGGCATAACCATAAAGAAACATTGGTTGTGACATGGTTATTGTTTTGAAAGAACTCATACAAATATCACTTTATTGGAGTGAACGAAAATGGGAAAAAGATTGACAGAATGCAAAGTGACGACATATCTCTCAATAAGTGTTTTCTAAATTACTAGATGCACAACCCCCCTTCCCATTATGCTTTTAGGTAAGAAAGCATATCACTCATTTTTACAAAGTCTTCAGTAAAACAGGATCGAGACCATCCTAAGATGCAAATGGTAACATTTTCATATTACAAAGAAAACAAGGTGAAATTTAGAAAAATATTCATGCAGAATGCGGACCATTAAAGTGACTGATCGATCTGGTGAATGTTTTGACATTTTGGACTAGTTATAGTTTCCAAGAAATTTGCGTTTGAAAACTCCTAGAACATATTACACAATGAAAAGTGCAAAGGCTAACCACCCTTGTTAATGCTAGAGAATTTACATCAAAAGGACTTGATGAATATTGCATGTTTAATAGGATCAGTATAGAGCATCTTATACCCAATGGTCTCGCAGAGGCTTCCATCAAAGGTTACAGATGGTGTCTAAGGAATAGGTTATGTGTACCAACCTACCTTTTATTGCTTTGGAGATATGAAATATTACGTGCATCTTTACTTATTTCGTTTTAGAACCCAATATTAGTCAATCTTTTCTGCGTACCAGTTGGTAACTAAATTTAAGCCTGACATTTGTGTTCTTACGCATTTTTGGTTGCACTATATATGTGCCATTACGAGTCCACATCGTACTATGATGGGTCACGAAAATGATTAAGTATTTTTGTTGGATATTTACTCTAAACAATTATCCGCATTTTAAAACCTTTGGCAGAAGATCTCTTACTGCTAGATTTGCAGGTTATCACTTTAATGAGACAGTCTTCCCGTCGTTAGGGGGAGATAAGAAAAAGTATTATCTAAGGGAACGACATGAATTGTCATGGTGTGTTCCCACTGTGTCTCATATTAATTCTTTTACTCCACAAATGTAAATGTGAAGTGATAGAGAATAATCAATTTTCAGAATGTACACTGATGTCGCTAAAGTGACAAGATCACACATAGCAGCTGCAAATATTCCTGCAAGGTTAGAAATCCTCAGTATGGGGTACACCATAGACTAAGGTGTTTCAACTACACTTGGTGGAAGTGTAGTTGAGGCCGTGGCTCCATAAAGAAAGATGGAGAGACCACCAGGTTCGATTAATGCTCACCTAGAAAGGAAGTAGATGAGTAAGGGACAACCTAATTTGTATCATTAATGAAATCATCTCATTTGATTGTCTCTGACTATGTCCATGAATCAATACTGGAGGAAACTCCGAAGTTTTAAATGATTCTAGAGAACAATGAAATCCTGACGGATTATGAGAATACACATGAGTCAATGGAAGGATCATGGGTGCACAATGATGATATAATACGTAGATAGTTTCTCCAGAAGTAAAGCACAATGAGATCGAACCATGCTTTATTTTGATTAATTTCAAATAAATAGCATATTTGGCCTGCACAATCCAGGTAGAACTTAGTTCTTTGGCAAATATACGGGTATTTGGTGTGGCAGTGCTAACCAACCAAGTGTAAAGCCTATTGGACATACATAATTAATTTGTCATAAAGCATAATGAGAATAAATTAGTCTTAAAGTACAAATACTCACCTTGTGGCGCGAGGTTTCTCACAAACCCCTGGAATTGTTCTCTTACAATGAACGTTATAGAGTTCCGTTACTTAGTGAGCTTGGTAATTTCAAAAGGACTTGAAATGCAGCATATGTATGTGGTTGTTACGTATCTCTGAAAGAATCAAGATATAGAAGATATTTACAAAAGTACTTGATATACTTTTGTTGCCCAAATCAAGTAACTCTAAACCACAGAGTGTGTTTACAATTAGATAGAACGTTCACTTATAGATTGTAGCAATCAGGCGGAAGTGGTATACCCATCTAAGTGGCTATTTGATTTGGAGGGGATAGACAAATAAGTTATTTTTTCTTGCATATTAATAAGAAAGTTCCTAATTTGGAATTGTTGCTATTTATGTCGATGATACAGACACGATGGGTACTCTTGATGTAATAAGAGACCTTAAAGCTATTTAAAAATCCGAATTTGAGATGAAAAATCTAGGGAAAGCTCGACCGAGTACTGAGCTTGTGGGATATTATTCCACCAGTTTGCATATGTCTAAAGTTTTCAGGCAATTTAACAAAGACATGCATCCTGATAGCACTCCCATGATTAGTCGAGGTTCAAATGTAAGTAAGTGACCATTTCGTCTAAAGGAAGATGACGGATATGTGTTGGGAGATGAAATTCTCATATCTAAGTACAATAGACGCATTGTTTTACTTAGTATAATAATGTACTAGATTAAATTTTACATCCTCAGTGAACTTGTTAGCTAGATATAGCTCGGCGCCAGAGCAACGTCATTGGAATGGTATAATGAATGTAATCATGTACTTAAAAGTAACCATTGACATAAATTTATATTATCCCTACAAAGACATTAAAAGGAGTGCTAATGAAAGTGAAATCCAAAAGTTGTTGATAATGAAGGAAAAATAATATCTTCTCCAACGAAAGTAATCAGAGGGAGATATGGTAGATTATTTTATAGGTTATTACCGATATTCAGTTTTGAAAAGTACATGACTAAAGGAACTGTGTGGAACAACTCTGAAAGTAATCAGGGGGAGATGCCGACATCAGGGGGAGGATCCAAGGATATGATGACGACATATTTTACTTCGAAATTGAAGTTGTGTTGTACTCTTTTTCCCTTCGATCCAAAATAGTTTTTCCCAAAAGGGTTTTGACACTCGACAAGGTTTTTAGCGAGACAACACTAAAAACATCAAGTATGTTGAATGTTGAAGACATAAAGATCGTGTTGATATTACTAAAAATATATGAATCAAAGAAATGAAACGCGATAGTCGGTTAAGCAACGTAACTTCCAGAATCAACAACAAGGTCTTATAAGCATTCAAGTCACCAAAGTAATGTGTGATAAACTCCTTTTGACTGCATTAGACTAATGAAAATTGTCTGACATCAGGGGGAGCATCTAATGGTGTGTTGAACTCTTTTCCTTCACCAAGATTACTTTTTCCCACAGGGTTTTGTTGCTTGGAAAGGTTTTTAATGAGACAACAACAAATACCGGGAATGTAATTTCCCAGCTAAGGCTATTGTCTTTCCCACGAGGATTTTCTGCCTTAGGAGTTGTGAAGCAATTAGTCAACTTCAACGGAGCAAAGTGATCATCTTTAATATATCACCTTTAGTTGCATCTGTCACGTTGTACTCTTTCCCTTTCGTCAAGGTTTTTTCCCACTTGGTTTCCTTGTCAAGGTTTTAATGAGGCAACGTATATGCGTCTAATTATGTTCTAAGTTTGATTAATATTGTACTCTTTTCTTTAGTTCAGTTTTTGTCCCCATGAGTTTTCCTGACGAAGTTTTAACGAGGCAATTAACTTAGATCACCGATCTTTGAAGATCGTATTGCATGTGATGAACTACATGTAAAGTAAGAGACAACATGTGAAGTACTACATGTGAAGAGTTGTACCAAGGTTTTATCCCACTGGGTTTTTCCTTGTCAAAGTTTTAGTAAGGCAATTGATTTCGGCACAAGTCATCAAGGAGAGAACGGCATTTAAATAACTACATTCGAAGCACTATGTATAAAGTTTTGTTATTGAACCGCACAAGGGGAGCGTTACAGGGCCTACGGCCCATGGATGTGCGGTCCATATAGTTACTTAGAGTTCATCTTTATATGTATATAAAGGAAATTGTATTCATGTAACCTATTATCCCGATCAATAGAAACTTCTCTCTGCCAAATCAACAAAAATGAATAACACCTCGTTTTGTTTGGGTCTGACTGGGATTCGATCTGACTAGGTATCTAACTCAATCCAGTTAATATCTGACTTGAGATTTGACTCGACCCATATATGCGAGTCTCGGAGATATTTGAGTCAGATACCATTTTGTACCTAGCTTGTTGGGCGCATATCTGAGCCAGATGTAATGAGTCAGATCAAATAGTGATTCAGGTTTGGATGATTCGGATTCAGACGAGTCTGGAAAAAAAGCAGACAACGTGTAAGTTTGACAAACTATGTTGATTGATATAAAACTGAGAAAACAGTCGTATCTGCACCCTAATCTTAAGATCAAATGTCAACCGACAACCGATATCTTTTTCTACCCAGATGCAAACTGCGAAGAATTATACTAATTGATGTAGACTAGACCCTTCCGTATGTTGATCACGTCCTAAACTATCATGTCGAAGGAAAATGTAATAAAATGTTTACCATACGGTCCCCATACACACGTATTTGTAAATTTTTTATTTCCATATTAATTTGCAGTCGAATGTGATCAAGCTCTGGTCTAAAATGCAAATTCCAAGTGAAAAATGTCAACGAATTTTATATTGTTAGACTTTTATACATGATTGAGATGAAAATGATTATTAATCACATGATCGAGTGTGAATCTGTGATGAACATGATTAGTACCGGTCATTTATGGGATTTTTGCGATATGTTAAAGAACTATTTCGAGTTCAAATGACGTACTAAACATCTGACAGATGACATATTAAAATTGTAATACTGGAGATTACTTCGGCCTATTGGTGAAGCCAAGATCGGTAGAAACCAAGCCAAGTTAGCAAGTACATGATAGGTCGTATGACTCCTTTACTTGAGAGAGTTGACAAAATTTGTGCCATGGGGTCAAACAAAATTTTTTTTGACATTTATAAACAAACTAAAGAAAGTAAATTGAAAAAAAAAAATTTAAATACAATTTCAACATTAAAGTACTCTTGAAATTAAGCTCGCACAATAGTGTAAAAGCTTATGACTTTTCGTAATGCAGGAGAAAACCAAATGGAACAACTTACCCATTACGATATGGTGGCGCATTTGGAAAAAAAAGGAATTTTAAAATCTTCAATCACAAATAAAAAACGAAATTTGATAATATATTTCGAGATATCAAGAGCTTCTCCAATGGTTGTTGTATGTATCTCCTATGTGGCAACACAGATGAGACATATTTGTTCCAAATTTTCCTTAAGTTTAGGTGAAAAAAGTTATTCATCTCCAATGGTGTTGGTTGTGATCATTTTCTTATTAAATGTAAATTTTATGTTTAGTAATTTTAAGATTTTATTAGATCTAAAAATAATTATTTATTGTATTAGAATTAATTTTAGTGAATAAAATATATTTTTAATTTAAAAAAGCTGACAAGGATGGTAGACAATGTCAACGGGAATGTGGGAAACTAGACATTCCCCTTGACATTTTCTATCTAAAGTCATGCATACATTGATTTATGACATCCGGGTTGGAGAATAATTTTAGAGAAAATGGATGTGCATCCTAGGTGGATTTTGACATTTATCTCCACACACATGCCATTGGAGAAGCTCTAAGATTCAAGCTTTTTTTTTTGGGCGGGATCAAACACTAAAATGTTGGGATTAACAGCTAACATGATGATAGCTTTACGAGACCCATATTTTTATCGGCCATTTTAATTTGGATATGAGAGCGTGCGGTGTATGTTCTTTTGAATCTCACTTGGCTCTTTGCCCTTTGTTCTCTTCTTTGGATGATCGATTTTAATCGCAATTTCTTTTTATTTATTTTTTGTGTCGGTTGTATTTATTTGATTGAGGTACTCCCTTAAGTACCTATTTTTCAATGAATCTTTTTCAATTGACTGATTAAAAAAAGAAAAAAAAAAAAGACAAATGAACTCGCACCAAGGTTTGCTGACAAACCACCATTGCTATTTTGATCATTTGTTAGTACAATATCAGGATTATAATTCAATTTCCCTATCAAGTTGGGATCATTAGTACAATATCAAGATTATAATTTCAATATCAAGAATTCAAATCCAAGGATTAATTAAACAAAAAACATTGGAATGGAGGTCATGCAGATTTTAGTGTTCATAATTGTCTCCTCATAGCCAAGGTTTTTATGATAGAATCAAAATGTTTTTTTCCTCTTCCCTTTTGTTTGCTCAATGGTGAATGACAATGTTATGCTTGATAACGTAAACAATAATTGTTTCATTTCCAAAATAACCATGTCCATGAAGCTGCTCATGGAGTCATGGACAACATAAAATGGATATGGCCCTGTTGTTCTTGTAGCTAGTGTTAGAAAAATGGAAAATGACACATCTAGAGTCACTCCTATCACGTACCAAACATGAAAAGGGTTAAAAGAAAATTATGTAAGAAATGAGTATTGTTATTTACGGGTAGACATATGATTAGCTAGGCAATATAATTCTTTCTCTTGCAAGATTTGAACTTGAAGTTAGTTTTACTGTAGACAAGTATTTGGTTTAATTATTGAAGTTAAATATCTAATGCCACCCTTTTCCTAGAAACAACATTTTGATGATGAAAAGACTAATCAAAATTTTATTTATAGAAGAAAAACAAGAGACATTGTGATTGTTCATTGAGATTTGAGAATAATGCTTTCATCTCTCGTTTTCAATTTGGAATTTTTAGTTAAACATCATATTTGAGGTGGAGGAGTAAATTGAAATTTTGAAAGAAAAATAATAGTATGGAATAATATGAATACAGGTGTGATATTGTTATTCTCAAATGTTGATGATACGGAGTTGAAATTATACAAATTAAAACAACTAAAGTACGTCAGAGTGAAAAATTTCATTGAGAGATTAAGTGTTAGTAATGGGGTCTTGTTCTTATCAGCAGTAGCTAAGAAAATGTTATAGTTATTTTCTGACTGAACAATGCTATGTACTGCGTTTTTGGCATAGTTATTATCTCCAGTTTCGTTTTCTTTAATCTAAGAATATTTGGCAGGTATAATCTAAAGTGTTCAAACGCAATAAAAATTCCTCAAGCCGAAGAAGAACCATGATAACATAAATCGTAGATTTGTGTTATATGCGAAATAAAAGAAAACACAATTTTTGTTTTAGGAAAAAGAACCATCTATCTAGTTTACAATTATGTATACCCGAATTAGTAAAGGATACATTATGCACATTTTGGTGTGCGTTAGTGCGCATACCAAACAACAAATAGGCACACTCGAATATGCTGAAGCCCATTGCCCCTGGTTCAGTTTATGTGTTTTAAGATAAGAAGTGCGTGTTCAATTTATGACGGGAAATGCTACGCTCACCCCGGGCTGGTTCCGACAAGGGAAAAAATGGAATCTCCCTTATGTCTCGGCGGTTTGCAGGGATGGGTTAAGTGTTGGGTCTCATCCCCTCTCTCTCACAAAACTGGATCGGGATGGCCCGTGGGATTCAACCCCGGACATCAATCATTTTCGCATTTATGACCCTATACGAGTCTTTAAAAGTTAAATGACTGCGAAATTTAAAAATCTCATAAAGTGGTGGGTTGCCGGTATGCTACCGTAAAAATGCACAAGGCGCTGCTTTAAGTTTTTGTTTAAAGTCTTCGAGCACAACACAAAGTTATTTGAAGGAGTTGGCATGTCACCCATGTCAACAACTATCTAACGCAAAGTTATTGAAATTCTTTGTAACTTCTCCGTAAAGAGATAAGAGGGAAAGTCTTGTAGTCCCACTCCCACGGCACCAGACTCTATGTTATTACCCCTGTTTATTATGCGACGAGTAAAATTCACATTCCACGGGTTTGAATTTAAGCAATGCATATTTTTGTAGAATTGGCAGTTTGTATGAATGTTCACAACGAACTTATGCTAATGGGTGGATGCACATATTCACTTCTATTGCTGGGCGTCTTTACCAAGCTCAATCCCCCCGCACAGTTCTTTTTTTTTTTTGTCACACTTTTTTTGGGTTTATTACTTATATTGGTTAATCTAAAGACTGCACAAGTATTTGATTTTCCAAGTTAACTTCCTAATAACATCCTTCTCCAATGAACAACATTTGGTGAGAAGATAGAAAACACTATTTAGTGAAGAGAAACAAAAAACATGGTAATTGTTTATTGACCTAGCCAAGTAGGGTTTGGCCGATCTTATTTTTTCGTCTCTCATTATTTTTGCTCTGAGTTTTCTGGTTAAACATCATATCTGAGGTGGTGGGGTAAATTGAAAATTCAAAGAAAGTACAACCATGTTTTGATATAGTTTGGAGGTGTAGCAGTGAATTCCATACATCAAACCAAAGGAAGGTATAAAACTTAAAGACGTCGAGGAGATCTTGTTGCAACTAGGAATAGCATATTTAAATGAATCAATGATGATGAACACAACTCGATACTAGAATCAACAGCCAAATTATTGGCATTCACACAAATCAGATGTTAAGTTAGAATTAGAAACCAGCTTACAAAGGTTGGTTGACAAACCATCACTTTTTTCCAAAAAGTAATATTCTCTCTCCAAAATCCTCTACGTAACCATTTTTTCCAAAAAAAAATATCCAAACCTAGTTTCTTCAAAATTTCTTCTTCTTCAAACCTAGATTTACTAGGATTGAATCTGATATATCAGATTTTCCAAGTAATTTGTAATTGTATAGTTAACTTCCTTGCTTTAAATAAAGATCACTTTGTGATTAGATTTTATAATTTTACTTTTACATTATTGTTCTTCTGTTTTTGTTGTTTTAATGGCTATATCATGCCTTGTCATAATTTCAATTTTAATCGCCATTAGGGCGTTCTATTATAGCCTATGTGCTCTTAAACTGAAATCCAATGGGAAATTCCAGCATATCTTTGAAGACGATCGATTCTGACATGACGATGATCAAGAATTATACAAAGAAGATCAATGGCTATTGGAATGGATCGCGATTACAATGATTAGCGGAAACTGCTTTGAAAGATTTCATCCCACTGAAGAAGAAGCCTCTGAATGGTTGAAGAATAATCAAAATACCAGTATTCATATTAGTCTTTTCCATTTTATTTGGTTTTATACAGATCAAAAAATTCACATTGTATATTGGTTGTATCAGTGTGCAGTGTATTATGATTATGATGAAATGGAATGGTGTGTTTATCTACCACTTCTTTGTAACAATCCAAGCCTCAATTTCAATAAGGTAATCTAATAAATAATTCTAGGGGTCTTTTAAATCCCCTCTTTCCATAAAAAAAAAAAAAGTTGACAGACCACCACCATTATATTTCTTGTTTTAAATTTATATAAAGTTTCTACTTTGCACATTAATGGCACCAGTATATATGTGTGTAATTAGTTTCATATTATTAAGTACACCCTACTATCAAGGTCAGAAAATGGATGGCCTAGTTGTCTCTCCCTTTTGCAAGATTTAAATATCTATTTCCTTGGATGGTCACAGTTTCTTGGGGTTTACTTGTCTTGGTTACACTTACACACCGAACAAGTATTTCATTATCCAAGTTAATTACTCCATGACATTCTCTTCCTGGAAACAATATTTTGATGTTGACAATATCGAAAACCCAAATACTATTTAGAAGCAACACAAAAGAAATTGTAAGCGTTCATTGAGAATGATGGCTCTGTCTCTCATTTCTGTTTTGCATTTCTACCTAAACAACTGAGGTGGTGGAGTAAACTGAAAACTAAGAGAAAATAAGTTTTATTGGATATGATGAATGCGGTGTTTTGTTTTGATATAAATGCAGGCGTAACACTCCTGGTTATCTCAAAAATAATAAAGGACTCCAAACTACTGAAGTAAACGCGAAAGCCAAGGGAAGTACAATATTGGAAGTAGAACTTGTTCAATGAATAGTTTGATGGTTCCATGCTAATCTTGGTGGCAGTATCAAGCTCTACCAAAATGAAAACGTTGTTTTCCTAGAATTGTTAGATCAAAAAATTACAAACTGTTGTGATGTGGATCATCTTTTATTTTAAAAGTTAGGGCATCTGAGTTTCAAAGTGATGAATTTTATTGTTACTATAAATGTAAGTCACGTGTATTATTGTTATCAGTAGCTAGATCTTGAATAACACAAACATTTTTGAGCATATGGTTGAAGTCTAATTATTTTGTTTTAGTTGTGCTTGTTCCCCATGCTATGCACCCGAGACAGTTATTTGTTTTTTTTTACTCAGATTATGAATCTTTCCAATGCTCTTTACAACATTAAGATTGACAATTTTCATCCATATGTCTATCTAACTGTGTACTTTTTAGCATATTTCACCACCATGTCGGCGCATTTAACATTTCTATTCGGGCAGTGTTATTTCACACGACTTTGCGGAATGCTTTTCCACTCAAGTGGTGGGTCACACTTCTAAAACCTATATGTGGAGGAATCTTTGAATCTTTTTGGAAAAGTGGTGGGTCCTGAACTAAAAGTGGTAGTCCTGGACTGAATGCGAATCTAACCGTTTATTTGATCATCCATCGTCTTAGAATCCGCTTGGGAGCAAAGTCATCCCTCAAAGTCGCTCGAGATAACATTTGTCTTCTATTTATAAAAGACACCTTGGCTTAACCAAAAACCTAAAAATATCCGTAAGGTCCTTCAGAATGCTATCAGCTTCTCATGTACATGAATTGTAAACCATTTATGTATTCTAAAACTCTGAGTCCAAACTCTCTCGTTTCCTTCTATGATAAAGGTATAAACTAACAAAGCAATGAGCCCACACTGGTTCCAATGGTGGTAATTATTGACACTTGTTTCTTAATTGATATTCTTTGGTACCCATTTCTGAGTGGCTTTAGGAGCAACGTGTTTCTTTTTCTCCTCGATATTGTTATGAAACTTCCTTAAAGGAATATTAGAAAAACTGATATTATGCAAATCAATTTTTCTCCAGTTGGGAGCATCATATCTAGTCATCTTATGAACAAAAACAGATCTGGTTTTATCCCTTTAACGAAATCTGCATCCCCTTTGCTAGTGACCTGGTTTTTCACAATAAAAGCAATTTTTAGAATAATGAGAAAAGTGATGCTTGTTGTTACCTGGATGTGTATTTTCTTGCTTTGGAGCTTGATAGAATTTTCTCTTTCTGTCATTAGCAGGTGGTGGAGATACTTCACTCTTGTCGTGAGTGAGATCCTTTGGTTGAGAAAAATCTTTAGCTTTGATCTTTTCAAGCGCATTGACTAGATCATTCTTAGATGATTCATATTCAAATTTGAGATCTTCTCGTTCTGAATCAAATAACAAGTTTATCTCAATATTCTACCAATTATTTAGTTTTGCTTGATGTATTATTTCTCGATCACGTCCTTGGGAGATTTCTTCTTTAATACCTCACATTTGTTTGAGATAATCTCTAGTACCAGTAGAATTCAATTCTTCTTGCAAGTCTTTGTTCTCATTGCAGAGTCTGTCACATTAAATTTTCGTACTGAGCAAGGAATATTAAGTTTCAATTTTTTTTTTGATGACATTCCTTAAGAAGATTATTAGCAACTGGATTTTCATGGTATACTTCTTCGTCAGAGTCAGAATCCGTGTCCAAGATTTTTTTTTTTCCAATAGCATAAGCAACCTCTTCCATGTTACACTCTTGATAATGATCATCATGTATATCATCGAGAGTTTCAGTGTATGCACATTGTCTGTGATCTCTTCCATGGCACATAGATGACAAATGCCCGAATCCACGATAATTGAAGTATTGAACAACAACATCAACACAAGTACGAGACTTATGACAAACAGATGACGTATCTTCAGAAAATATATTTTTCATGTTTCTCAAGACTTTTATAAATTGTCGTGGAGTACCATCTTTAGTCTCTTGCATAGTAGTTTTACCCTCAAAGGGATTAGTGTTGTTCAGATCCTTAAGAGAAATACTTATCTCTTTTTTAGACCGGTGTTCATTGTCAAAGATTTTTGATTTACCAACGGGATCACTCTTTGTTAGTATTGAAAGACCGTCTTCTTCTTTGATTGCATATTTTTTAGACTCGTATCTTGATGGTAGAGACCTGAGAATTTTGCACATAATATATTTCTCTTGGAACATATAAGAGAGTTTTTGGTTAAATTCATCAAAGGTTTCATCATCAGACAAATAAAGTTTTTCCCATTTAGATGCTAGGTTTTGAAGTCTTGCTTCTTTCTCTGCGGTATTCCCTTCTAATACGGTCTGCAAGATATCCCAATCTTCTTTTAAAGTTTCATATGTATCCAAATGATACTAGAGATCTTGGCTTATGGCATGTATAATAACATTCAATCCATCAGAATTACGCCTTGTAACACTGATTTCAACATCGATATATGCATATATATATGACCTTAGCAACAATATTTTCACCTTCTCGAACTATTAAAGGATTATACCTTTTTGACAAGAAACCATGTTTGAGAATCACGAGCTTGAAGAAAAGTGCGCCTAACTATTTTCCACCATAAGAAATTTGTGCCATCAAATCCTGGTTGTACGTAAATTGAACTTGGTTAACAAAAGGTCAAATTCATATGTATAGGTTTGGATCGCTACAAACAAAAAGTTATTAGATCTTTACGATGTTTGCCTGCTCTGGTACCAATTCAAAAAGAGATGGTAAATAATACACCACCAACTTTTTTCGTTTGGAAACCTATATGAACAATACTTGTACAATCTATATGTTCGGTTATGAAACTGTATTTAAGATTGTTTTGATAAGGTAAACCTAGTATATACCCGAACTGTTCACGAAACGAATTCCAATAAAAACAAGTCTTATAACTTATATTTCAAGATACGAATTCAGGAAGAACGACGCTTGTAGTTTCTTTACAATTGAATTAATACTGTCTAGGTTTAAATATGTACAACCTGTGATATTTCAGTTATAAAGATAAAACAATATAACGCGGAAAAGAAATAACACAAACAACCGATATTTTTGTTGACGAGGAAAACTACAATCTTGTAGGAAAAACCCCGGTACATAGTCCAGATTGAACACACACTGATTTAAGTTGTTACACTAATTACCTACTACCAGATTTCAGAATAGATGCAATACTTGCTTCAATTATATTCCTCCACCTGTAGAACTTCTAGCAGAACACTGATTCTCTTTAGGATTTGCTCTTGTAATTCTTCTAGCAGAACGCCTATTCTCCTTAGAATATACTCTTATAAATCTTCTAGCATAATGCTTATTCTCTTTAAAATATGCTCCTCAACAATTAGGGTTTACACGTAGATCACCTAGAAATAAGCCAGAGATATCTTGATCTACGGAATCTAGCATAATGCTTATTCTCTTTAATAAATCATTCATAACTTCTTCGTTTTAATTCGGAATTGAGTGATTTTTGGCTCATTGGATTCATATTTTGATTTATTATAACACAAGGACCTTTCCAGGGACAAAGGTCGTTCTCACTAAAGTATTGGGCTCAAATATCCTCGAGCATACACATAAATGTATTGTCATAAGAATTTTTTCATAATGTGAGCATTTATTTTCAATAGATTGAGAGGTAGAATAAACAAGTATTTGTTGTAACCTTCAATGTCTGTGTGAATTTTCAATCTTCAGTGTTCAAGGATAATTTTAATTCTATGCTCTACTCCTTAAACTCAATCGACTCCGAAACTAACCTCAGTAGAGTAAATCAAAAATGCGTTTTGGCATCTAAATTTAACAACTGTCTTGACATACAAACACGAGTGGGTTCAACCAAGAAATGCTCTAAAAATCCCCGTCAGCGGGACATTGAGGTCGTCATAACCACTTGAGTATATATTTTCTTATGGAGCCTCTTTCTGTAACTCATTTTTTACAGACTAGCAGTAGATGTCAATTCCTAGTTATACAAAAGCACACAATCTGGATCCATAACAGATGAAATATGAGTTATCATATAAAAAGAAAACATAACTTTAAAGACGTTGTATCATCATTTGTCTTCTACTCTAAACTTTAATTCCCTAAAAATATTATAACTAATACTGAGTTCATCATCTCCATAATCAATTTGACTCCAAGTTTAGCCACATTTTTCATCAAACCCACCATTTTATTGTACATGAACACAACAATTTCGCAATAATATCACCCATAATAATAGAATCATAATCACTAATCAATGTATGAATCACAAAAATGTTCAAGCTAACTGAACATATCACCATAAAAAAAAATTCCAAAAAAAAGAAGCTCTAGAAATAAAATCGATCCGTATAAACTAACCGATCTATCAAGAAAAAGTTCAAAATTAAACATGAAGCACATACCTAAGATAACCTAAATCAAATCAGAAAAACAAAATTCAATCACCTACGAAAGAACAACTAAAAGATGATTTTTGAAAACCCTAAAAACGATTTATTTTTCCCTTCTAAACAACAACTAAAAGATGTTTAAAATAAAAATTAGGAGAATTATAAGAAGACTTTGCTTTTGAAACGAAAACAATGGTCCATCATCATCGCGATTTTGAAAAACGTAATCTCCATAAATTTTCGGAGCTTCGATGTTTAAAATAGAAACCGTATAAAATAAAATACTCTGCAATACTTTTCCTAAAATACCGATTATATATAAGGGTTTTTTAGGTATTTATAAAAGATACATAATAAGTCTTGCATGTGTAATGGATCTGAGTAATGTTTTTGGACTACCGATTCAACCATCTCCAATGACTGGACCAGACATTAAATAGGTCATCAAAACTGGAGTAACTAGTAATTCTTGGTATTATAAAATTTCAAAATAAACAACAAACATAGTCATCGTGCTTTTAAGTAAATATTTAAAAAAAAACATTCATTGTAATAACATTCTTTATACTTAGAACGAAACCAAACCCCATGAAAATATTTTGGTACCATGAACGACCATTACTTTTAACTAGACAGACAGTGATTATACCAGAACAATAATGAGTAAAAATGGAAAAATCAGAGGGACGAACCTCAAATCTTAGAGATTTTTTTCATGATGCCTTTATAGTAGTGATCGGAGGCTAATCATTGTCCCAAATACCATTTTACACAAAGATTTAGTGAACTTGATTGTTACAGACAAATTTAGTGAACTGGATAGTTACACAGAGATTTAGTGAACTAGAGCCTAGAATATATATAGTTATTGAAAGTAGGAACGCTACAGCTTGAAATGAAAGTGAGGAATAAGAATACAAGTGGGGAAGAAGAAATCAGATTTCATAGTGCAAGTTGAACTACATAGAGAGAATAGCTAGAGAAATTGCAAAGAAAATATGCGTGCTTAGATTTAGTATCCCTGATATTTATAGGCAGTATTGAAGATGTTTCCTTCTACTCTATGTGATGTTTTTTGTTTGTCATGCTTCAACTGGAAAACACTGGTGGAGAATCGTCCAAAGAAATAGTTTTCTTTAAGTACGGTGATACATTTCAGGAATGATTTCGTATGGATCTTGCATTCCAGACTGTTAATTTCCTCGGTAAGGTTAATGTATCCTCCTAGAAGTATCGGGCCGTCTTGCTTTAAATATTTGTATACATCTCGAAATCGTAAGTCCAAAATTTGTTGTTATATTAAAATTAATACCCAAAAAACACATAAATGTGAGTTATATGTATGTGATACATGTGGTATTACATATGACACAAACTAAATCTTTTTTGTTGTTAGATATTGTATAATAGCTTCGGATAATATAAATTAGCACAAAATGGTATATTTGTTACCAAACTCAAAATATGTTAGTTTGTATCGAAAAGAAAATTCCTTAAAAAGAATAAATTGATGCAAGAAATATTATTTTTACGCAACTGTTTTTATTTATGAATATTAATTTATATCATCTAAGTTATGTTTTCTGTATCAAACTGTAATCATTTGTTTTGGAGCCCCCATTTTTGGTGTTTTTCCCATAGTCCTTTAAAATTGGGGTCCCGTGATAAGAATTATGCTATTTTGACCACCAACAATCATCCGGTCAAAATTTCGTTGAGTTATCCAAAATTTGTCATCTTGTCCATAATTCAAAGCTCAAATCCAAATTTTGTATTGTGATGCAAAATTTGGCATCGACCCTCAAAGATTTCCAAGTGTATGGGATTAGAGATGAGTTTGATTAGATGAGGAAATCCATCACTACCAGACTCAAAAAGATTCTTCCATGGTAGGAAAATAATGAATGGCTCCATCATTACAAATAAATGGAAAACTCTAGAAATGGGACAATTGTTATAGTCCGGATATGAGACAATGAATCTAGTCCCTTGATCACTCCCTTTTTTAACCCGTTACTAATCTCAATGCTAGAGTCATATCCCTCTTAACCATTAAGATTGTGCCACCTCATGTTCCATATTCGAACCAAGGACTGTTGTCCCGACAGTAGGAGGGTCGTGAATGAACGCGTCAATTCTCCCCAAAAATCCCATCAAATAGGTATTCTTTGTAAGATCGACTTCCAAAAATCCTTAGATAATGTAGCTTGTTCCTTGGATTATATGTGTTTTACATAATGGGTTTTAGAATTATATGTAAGAAGTGGATTGAAACAATTACTTCCCACGTGAAACTTTTTGTTCTCATAAAGGCTCCTCAAATGGTCGTTTTAAAAGCTTGAAAGGATTGCGTCATAGCGACTTCTTTTCTCATTCTTATTTTTGCTTAGTGCTGAAACTCTTAATCTTCTCTCTGAGAAACAAGCTCAGAATGTGTGGTTAAAACGGTTTGAGATTGTGCCAAGGGGAACTAAAATAATGATATGCTTATTTTTATCCAAAATAATCTTCATTGCACTTCCAACCTCCGTAACATCTTGATATGGTTCGAAATTATTTTAGGCATTAACGTTAATTTCCACAAGACTTCAACCAATTAGGAATATTCAAGAGATACATTCTCATGCTGCTTCTTTGGGATGTATGATACAATCCTTGTCTACCTCTTACTTGGTCTGCCCCTTGGAGACAATTACAGATCCAATTTTAGACATAACAAAATAATCAAAAGAGTTGAATCCCGTATCTCTACTTCTTTTTTTTTTTTATAATAAATCGATTTATATTAATAAATCATAAATCGACTAAGTGACTAGAACTTGATCATTAAAGGTTTCCCTAGGCAGGGATATACCTTCAATATCGGTCAAAATCCCGTATCTCTACTTAGAAGTAAAAAAAAAACTCACTAAAGTAGGTAAACTCTCCATGATAAACCCATTACTCTCAGTTATACCCATTTATTATTTCTCTATCTTCGAGGCTCCCATGAATTTTATTCATAAACTTAAAAGAAATGCTCACAATTTCTTATAGAATATGAAAATGCGGGGGTCTAACAACCACACCCAACAATTCGTTTGGAAATATGAGAGGACTTACTCCAATACAATTTCTAGAGAATCAACTAGACAGTCAGACTCAATCTAGAATAAATTATATCAAAGAGTTTAATATCTCTAACTCTTAATTCAATCCGCAATCAGCAAATAGAAATCTGCGAGCCTGATTGAATATAAGAGAAGTTACTTGAACCGTACCAAAGACCAATGCTCAAGTGTCAATCAATGTAAATCAACAACCAAAGGTTGGATATTATAATTGATTGATCTTAAAACACAACCTGTGATATTTCAATTATATAACAAAATATAATGCGGAAAAGAAATAACACAGACACCAGAATTTTGTTAACGAGGAAACCGCAAATGCAGAAAAACCCCGGGACTTAGTCCAGATTGAACACCACACTATATTAAGACGCTACAGACACTAGCCTACTACCAATTAGCTTCAGACTGGACTGTAGTTGAACCCTAATCAATCTCACACTGATTCAAGGTACATTTACGCTCCTTACGTCTCTGATCCCAGCAGGACACTACGCACTTGATTCCCTTAGCTGATCTCACCCACAACTAAGAGTTTCTACGACCCAAAGTCGAAGACTTGATAGACAAATCTGTCTCACACATAAAAGTCTATAGGATTGAATAAATATGTCTCCCACAGAAATATCCAAGAGTTTTTGTTCCGTCTTTTGATAAATCAAGGTGAACATGAACCAATTGATAAACCAGGATTATATTCCCGAAGAACAGCTCAGTATTATCAATCACCTCACAATAAACTTAATCGACTAGCGAAACAAGTTATTGTGGAATCACAAACGATGAGATGAAGTTTTTTTGCGATTATTTTTCTATCTTGCCTATCGGAGATATAAAATCTCGAGCCAATTATTTCAATTACACTCAACACGATAGAAACAGCAAGATCAGATCACGCAACTACAAAGATAATAGTTGGGTTTGGCTTCACAATCCCAATGAAGTCTTCAATTCGTTAACCTACATGGTCTCGAGAAGAAACCTAAGGTTAAAGGAGAATCGACTCTAGTTATGAAACTAGTAACACACAGGAGGTGCGGGGATTAGGTTTCCCAGCTGCTAGAGTTCTGCTTTATATAGTTTTCAAATCAGGATTTGCAATCCAAGTTACCTTGGTAACAAAGCATTCAATATTCATCGATAGATGAAAAACCTGATTCAACCAAGCTAATATCTTTCAACCGTTAGATCGAACTTAGCTTGTAACACACAAATGAAATGTACCCTCATTTAGGTTTATAGCCACAGTTTGCAAAGATTGCATTCCTTATGATTTAAATGTTTAAGTTCATGGACTTGACCTATTTGAAAAAGCAACAAGCTTAAGTATGCGTTCGGGTATGCGTACTTAAGCAGCCGGTTTTGAGTTTGTGAAGTTCCCAAACTCAGCAGAAATTTTCGGTTCAAAAACTTCCGCCAGTATGCGTACGGGTACGCGTACTTAAGGTGACTAGTTAAGATTTTTGCAAAAACCAAACTCAGCAGAAATTCTCGGTTCGAGAACTTCCGCCATACTTAACCTTTCTCCTTTACCAATTTTGTATACACAGATATGCATACTCTTGGTTTCCGGCTTATGGACTTATACACTAATGTGAGAACACACTATATATGCTTATATCCAAAGATGGTTACATCATCAACTCTTTATTTCAATCATTGAAACATTCTTCTATAATGTCAATAGCCGTTTTCACACACTATTAACATCAAAACAATTTTCAAAATATTGAAATAATCATTATTGAAACCTTCCAAGTCTTATACCAAATGATTGTATCATACAAACCATGTAAGATGTTACTCGGAAATTTTCTCATGATATAAGATGAACTTAGTCGAAGCGAAAGCTTACCAACACATATTTCGAGAAATATGTAAGCGAGTTATACTCAGCTCGAAATCTCAAATATGTATATAGAAAACTATATCGTAACACGACCTATGTCTCAATATAGGAGATAGTAGAAATAGACTTTCCAAGTGATAGATAAGTTCAAGTCTCCATATACCTTTTGTCGAAGAAGTTCCACAAGCTCCCCTTAGTAGTTCTTCGTCTTCAAGAGATGAACGTCGAGAGATTTAAGCTCAGCTACACTATCTATGTCCTAGTCCGAGACATTTACAAATAGGCTAGAAATTAAGACTTATAGTTTTGATCACTAACATTGACAAACATGCTTGAGATAGCAAGGCATGCGAGTTCAACCGAGAAATGCTCTAACAATCTCCTTCTTTGTCAATTTTAGTGACAAAACTATTAGTACATATGGATTACAAAAAAGATAAAAAATTGTAGCTTCTTGTCCACATGCTTGATATCCTTGGAATCTTCAACGCGACTCGAAATATTCGTCACTTCCAATTACTCCATGATCCTAAAGGTTGTAAGTTCAGCATCACAGTTGTTTAAGATCCGTAGCTATAACAATGAGAAAACAAAATGCTCTCAATCATTGTTATACAGTGTCATAGTATTATTACACAACATCAAAGTTCAATTATATCAAAACTTTGACAATAACACTATGGTGATATGCATCACTCCCCCTTAGTCAATACATATCTCAACATGAAAACCACTCCCCCTTACATAATGATCCGTAAACCATATGTATTTGTAGTGTGAACTACACATTAATTTTCCCCCTTTTTGTCAAAAAAATTGGCAAAGGTACGAAAATTAGTGGGATCCTAACGAAATTTCCACGGAGATACACCATGACCAAAAGGTGTATTAACATACCAACAAATTTAGATGCAATCATAAAGCCGAAGCTAAATGCATTCATCAAGGAGTTAATGAAGATACAAGATAACCCCTAAAAATACCACAACCGCACTCCCCACAAAGATTTGGCAATTAAGTACAAGCTCAAAAGAACTCTCCCCCATAAAATGTCATCCCCAAAGGAACAACAAACACGACCTTACTTTCACAAGAAAAAAAGGATTTCTTTGAACAAACAAATCACATGAAAACATGAATTTGTATCCAAAAATTCAATTGAAATAACCACAATAGAACCCATAGTTAGTTCAATCGAAAAATGACAACCAAATTAATCACAAGAAAACCCATGATTAATTCAATTGGAATACACAACCAAATTAACCACAAAAAGTGATCAATTTAATTGGTCATGCTCGACATAAGCGAACTTACGGAGCAACAACTAAAATAACCAAAAGAAAATTGATTAATTTAGTTGATCATGTTCGACACTGGGAACCTTAAGGAGCAACAACTAAGTTAATCATAGGAATGAACAACTCAGTCGATTGTGCTCAACATAAGAAACCTTATGGAATAACACAATACATGCACAAAGATTGTGGATCGTCAATCGACCAAAATACTGCAGAATAGATAAGAATTCATTCTATTTTCCATCACTATTTGCACAATGACATATAATAGACTTAATCCTTATAAATAAAAGTTTTATCCTTCCTTCCATCAAAATAATGACATAAAAGGCTTTAACTTTTGTAATGTCAAATGTTCATTTTATCTTCTATCAATACATTCATACCGACATAATAGAGATAACTTTTGAACAAGTATGGGACAGTCACAGGTTCACGGACGTAAACAACATATCCCATAGCAATTAGCAATATATAAAATCATACAAATTAAAATTGCAAAAATCATCTCCCAAAAACTTAGCATTCAAATAAATAAATCTAAAACATTGAAGATGGAAATCGTTGGACATAGATATGTGTACGCACAATAATGGCTATTCCAAACCCTAGTTATTCTTCTAAAAACATAAAAATAAGATTTACTAGGCATCAAGACAAACTCGTAATGCAAATAAAAGATGATTTGTCCTTAGAGGGTAGAATCAATCTTTTTCGCATGTATTTACGCCAAGAATATCTACCAAAGGCGTATAAAAATATTTTCTTAACAAAGAAGAACATATAAAGTCATTACCGGCCATGCACAATAGTTCACATAGGATGATTGTGAATATTCAAGAACCCGATAGCATTGTGTACTACTGCCCATTATTGAACTTCCTTCTTTGTGATTCACCAACAACATTCTTGTAAAAGATACAAATGAGCTTATAAGAGTATTACTCCAAGAATCCAAGTGCCCATGTCCAAGAGAATTGGAACAAGTGCGACGAAACAGAGAAAAACACTCAAAAACAAGATACGGGACAAAAACCAACCTCAACTCCTCCAAATTTAGGATTTCTCATCACCATTTTGAAGAGAATTCAAAGAGGAAGAGTATGCAAAAATAATGAGGTCATTCCGAGTTCGGACGAAAAAGTTACTGCCAAATTTTTTTTACCGAATATAGACGTCAAGTATGCATACGGGTTTGCAAACGAATTTTCGTATCCTGGAGCAGTATGTGATGAGTGCTAAAAAGTGCATATTTATATATATTTTTCTTGGCATTTAACTCATCTTTCGTGCTCTAATTCTCCATTTTTAACCCATATTCTGTATTTTCATTGTTTTCGAGAATAAATCTTTTTATTAATTAATTTTGCATTTTTAGGTACTAAATAAAGCATGGTTATCTCACGGAGCGAAAAGAGCAAAGGAACGGCAAAGACTCCCGCTAGGAGGAAGCGAAGAATGATGTTTGTAAGAGCCGGATCAACGAGAAGTGGGCTTGAAGAGGAAGAATTGTTCTTAAAGAAGATATGGGCTTGGCATACCCAAGGCCCAAAACCCTTACCCAAATCCATTTCCATTATCCATACCCATTTCCATGAGAGCCGTCAGATTGGATCCATCTTGTCATCCAACGGTCGCCTCATCATTGTGCATCAAAATCCGAAGCTCCTGTCAAACACCATAGTACCTAACTCCATCTGAAGCCGTCAGTTTTGTTGTATCTCATAATCCAACGGTCGCTACATACCTCTCCATCGTAGCCGTTCGATTCAATCTATATGGGATCATCCAACGCTCTTTACTTGCTGTTCATCAAAGTTCGCTACACCCGCTTCACACCCTAGCATCCAAAACCATCGACTTCACCCAAACAAGTTCTTCTTCCCCAAATCTTTTTTCCCCAAAAACTCTCTTCTTCCCCCGACAGTTGCAGTCGAGCTCTGCTCCTTCCTCTCTTCCATGTCCACTGCCACCCTGCCATCGCCACTTCCTCCACTGTCACCAAACACCACCTACACGCCGTAGCTACCTCCCCTACCTCTATAGCCATCTAACTCATTGATTTTTCACCACTGAAACCCTAGGTGATAAATCAATAAATTAGGTGAGGCTATAAGACGCAATTGAAGACATGGAGAGGAGCAGAGAAGAGAGAATAGGCATGGGTCGACATCAATTCAGGGATTAGGTGAGTGGACTTTTCAATTCAAAAATTAGGGTTTGCAAGTTAGGGTTTCGAAATTTGGGGATATTTTGTAAAACTATAAAAGGCAACTGATGTGTGATGTAAAGGCTTATGCTGGGTTAGCAGCCAGTGTCCAGAACTGTTATGTTCTGTTAATGTTTTTTTTTTTTGAGTCTCTTCAATTTGTGCTGTTTCATGCACTGTTCCTGTTTAATCATGTATGTGTTCTGTTCAATTTGTTGTTCATGATAAGCTGATGTTAATGTGATGTTTGTGATGTTTGTTCCTTCATTGTTCATCTTTTGTTCATTATTTATGTTTTCCTGTTCTCTAATGTTCTTGTTATGTATGTTCTAAACCTCAAATGCTAGGACTAGATGAAACCATGAATCAATAAGATAGTCTTGATCATGTGCAGCTCATGTCCAATGTTGTTAATCCCTTAGACTAGTTGTACTTTAATCAGACAATTAGTACTTTGGTAACTATTTTAGCTGTGAGTAGAATATCCCTTAGGTTAATGGTGGATTCAACATCCTAGTGTTCTTTCATCTCTCTTGTTTTGTCAACTGTTAGCTTCTCAAATGTTAGGATTAGTTTACTGTTGTGTGTCAATGCTAGGTTAGAGCCTTAGAGCATTGAGTTGATTGAGCAGTGGGGAGAAACTAGTGCTCACTAGTGACTGTGAGCAAGCTGGTTCTCTTCCCACTCTAGATGAATGCCTAAAGCCATTGCCTTGGCTTTGCTTTTTTTTTTCCTTCCTTTTTTTTACTTCACTGTCTTCTTCACACCCCTGCCCTTGGCTTAGGCCTTGGTTTACTTCCATTGTTCTTGTTTAGTTTCATTGCACTGTCACTTTTCCTCATTCCTTCACTGCCACTGTTTTACTTTCACTTG
Source organism: Papaver somniferum (assembly GCF_003573695.1). NCBI lineage: Eukaryota > Viridiplantae > Streptophyta > Magnoliopsida > Ranunculales > Papaveraceae > Papaver > Papaver somniferum. The sequence continues at coordinate 20,991,608 of NC_039365.1, read as the reverse complement.
TCCTTCATTTTGTTTGCTATTTTCTCCTGCTACTTCAACTTATCCCTTGCTGCTGCCTCCTGCATCTGAGTTTCTGCAGCTGTTGCTGCCACTCCACTTCTCTTGCCATGTGCTACAGCCACTGCTGCTGCTGCAACTGAGCTTGGCTCACAGCACAAGCCCAGTCCAGTCATTACAAAAGCCCACTGTTCTTCTGTTCAAGCCTAAGGCCCAGCCAACTAAACCCAGTTCACTCTTAAGGTTCAAAAGCCAAAGGCCCAGTTCATTCCCAAAGAACTCAAAGGCCCAAAGCAATTCATCAAAGCCAACTGAATCCAAGACCATTCCAAAACCAAAGCCAAGCCCACTGTGCCTAGAAGTTACCAAAGCCCAATAGCAAATTAAAGCCCAAAATAGCTAAACACTACAAAACACACCCAGTCTCTGTGGATCGACCCGTACTTGCACGAGCTACAACCGACGACCGTGCACTTGCGGTATTACGGTAGGCCCACCAAGTTTTTGGCGCCGCTGCCGGGGACTGGTGCTGTGTTTTTCGTGTAGTTTTATTAGCTATTTTTGCATTTCACTGCATAGCATTTGCATCTGCATCTGCTTCACTTCATTTGCTGTTGGACCTGCTGTTCTGAACCAGTTTTTCCTCTGCTGGGACGCCACCAAGGAAAAGAACCAAAGCCCAACTGGGTTTTTGCAACAATATCAGAGCAGCTGGGCTGTGCTTAAAAGGTAACCCATTTAAGAGAACCCGAATTGTGGGCTTCCAATTTTTAATTGTGGGCTTGTAATATTAAAGCCAATTTTTGGGCTTCTCTTATTTTCTGTTGGGTTTGTAATAATTTATTTGTGGGCTTGTTTGTTTACATTGATTATGGGCTTGTGTATTTAATTTTTGTGTGGGCTTGTTTAAATTGGACTTGTATCTTGTATTCTGGGTTTAAACCCAGCTGAGCTTGTAACCGATCACGCTAGTTGAACTCGTTAGTGGGCCGAGTACCCAAATTCTAGGCCGAGATTTTGGACTCAGTTCCACCAAAAGTTTTCAACCTAGCTGGGCCAAAGCAAACACAAAACCAACAGTGGGCGTGCTCCCATTTCAAAAACCAAATTTTATTTTCTTCATTTTATTGTTCTTAAAAAAAAAATAAATAAAATAAAATTCTTTTGCTCCCAATTTTAAAACCAAATTTCTACTTTGCTCCCATTTTTAAACCAAATTTTCTTTTTCAAATATATCCCATCAAAACCAAAATTTTCCCATAAAAACCCAAATTTTTGAAAACCCATTAAAACCAAATAGCGGGCTTTGTGTCTTTTCAAAATGGGCCAACCTAATGCTCTCCATGAATACATGTATCCCACAATAAAAATTCCATCATCATGTATTGTCTTACCTCAAACCAATAACCCTTTTAAAATAAATGCAAGCATGATACAAATACTTCCTATATTTCGAGGGTTCGATTCTGAGAACCCCTATACTCATGTAAGAGAGTTTGAAAAAATTTGTCGGACTATGCAACCTGATCATATGTCCGAAGACTCTCTGAAATTGCGTTTGTTTACATTTTCTTTAAAGGAAAGGGCCAAAACATGGTTTTACGGTTTGAGACCACAATCAATCAACACTTGGGACCAACTCACAGATCTATTTTTCAAAAAATTCTTTCCACATCATAGGACCATCGCTATTCGTCAAAGTATCAATTGTTTTGTCCAGTTGGATGAGGAAACTGTTTTTGACTATTTTGAACGTTTTAATGATTTGTTGAGCGAATGTCCACACCATGGATTTGAGAAGTGGAGACTTGTCGCTATCCTCTATGAGGGACTAGACTTTAAATCTCGAGCCATGGTTGAGTGTATGTGTAATGGTGAATTTCTTGATAAAACTGTGGATGATGCATGGAAATTTTTAGCTGAGATTGCAGAGAAAACCCATCAATGGGAATCCGTTAGGGAAACAGGAACAACACCACATGATATGAGTCACCCCCATGAATTAGAGTTTTATTCTTGTAATAGCTCCGACCTTAGGATTGAAAATTATCCTAGATTGCAAAATCCCTATCATGATGATGATGATGACTATGATGTTATGTTAGAAGAACATGTCTATACTGAAAATGTTATGGAACCTTTGGGTTCAAATACATTAGGCGTCTCTGCCCCGACCTTAATGCATGATATGTCTTCTAGTATTTCATGTGATGTTTCCCCTGATGAGCCGATACACGAGGATAAATCTGTTAATGATGTTGATGACTCTGATTGTGATCTTGCTAATGTGATTGATGATTGTAAGCATGATGTGACATGTGTAGATGATTTAGGAGATTTTGATTTGATTGATAATGATGTGCCTATTCTTCTACATAAGTCACAATCTGATGGCCTTCCACCCAACCTAGATTTGGTTTGTACCCATATTGTCAAACCGACTTTTCTGAGAGTCCCTAACCTAGGTTTGGAACTGTGTGCTTCCCAAGTCCTCTTGGACTATTTTGCATCTAAGTATAATATCTTTGAGGAACCACAGTTGGAATTAGCATGTGTACCCGTCCCTAGCAAAGTTCATTTTGAGTTAGACCTTGTACATGATGAACCCCCAAAACTGCGAGATTTTGTTTCCAAAATTTTATCCGTTGAAAAATCCAGGTTTGGGGGTGGATCATTTTGTTTCACAGTTTCACTTGCGTTTATTTCCTGTTATATTTGTGTGAAGCTGTTGAAACCTCTACACTTTGTCTTTTGGGTTGATCCTCAACTCTTTAGATTGTTAGTGTATGGTGAATTTTTGTATATAATCCAGTAGATAAAATTTCTTAAAAAACCCTTTTGTTCCTTTTGTATATATTTTGCTAATCCAATATGATCTCGGCTGACATATGTTGGATTCTTACCTTGAATAACAGAGTTCTAATATTGCTTTCGCCGAAATCGGGTATTCTCTTTCCTTTTTCTCTACTCAACATGATCCTCTTCATATGTTGTATTATAATTTTGTTCATATTTTGAAACATTGAGGACAATGTTTAGTTTAGGTTTGGGGGTGAAAAGTAGATACTTTGATAATATGCCATAATTGAAAATAAGAACTCATTCTTTTTGAAAAAATTGAAAAATTCCAAAAAAATTAAAAAAAAATCAAAATTAAAAATTAAAAATTGAAAAAAAATCATAAAAATGGAGCTCATTTACCTTGAAATGTTGACTCTTGTGCAAATATGTAATTATTAGGAGTCTTAGTCTAGATATTTAGGCACCCTGATTCTAGCACAATTCACATAGTGATAAGAAATTTGCACGCGCACGATCTACCAATACATGTATGGCCTCGATCTTCAAGGTGTTTGATAGGAAGTCACGATTGCCAATCACTTTAGAATACTGAACGAAACTTGACTAGCTTGTTCTTTGGTTGGTTGGGATAGAAGGTGGAGGTTACATTAAGAAAGACAACCATCGAATTTAACTGGGTGCATCAAAAAGGGCTACCTCTTGCAAAGTGTCATGTAATTTTTTTGTTTCTTTTTGTTATGTATCAAAAGAGCTACCATATGTAAAAATCAATTTCAAGTTCTTGTGCAAAAAAAAAAAAAAAAAAAAAAAACGATGTATATATTCAAAAAATAAAAATAAAAAAATTAAGTATTTATCAATTCCATTCTCTCTTGTTCCAAAAATAAAAGAGAGTAGTCAATGTAAATAAGAGTCATGTAAAGAGTCATTTTGTTGTTTCATTGTAATAAGCAAGGAAGGGTGTATGCCATTGATGTACAACGCGAGTAATTGTGAAATACCTCCTACTCATTCACAATTCTCGTAAAGTCCGGACAGCTAGCTAGATTTCGACCTTGGTTCTTAGCCTGAGAAACTATCTCTTGGTGATTAGTAGTCATAACATCCGATCTTTCTTTACACATGTGTAGATACACTTTACACTCTTATCACATGTCTTTATTTGTTATCAGTGCTAGGATTGTGCCTTGATAGCTAGATTGACATCTCCATTTTGCTGTGAGCATAAACTGTCTTGCACATGTCACATTTGATGGAATCTGAGCTTATATTTTGACCTAGAACTTTGTAGGTACGTTCTAAGCAAACCTTCACGCGACTTCAACTCGTCCACTAGGGACACTTAGTGGTTTAAAAGGCTTAGTGCATACGCTAAATGCATTCGAGAGACCAGCGACAGTGGTATAGGTAGGATTTCCTTAGTTTTGTTTTACTTGAGGACAAGTAAAATTCAGGTTTGGGGGTATTTGATGAGTGCTAAAAAGTGCATATTTATATATATTTTTCTTGGCATTTAACTTATCTTTCGTGCTCTAATTCTCCATTTTTAACCCATATTCTGTATTTTCATTGTTTTCGAGAATAAATCTTTTTATTAATTAATTTTGCATTTTTAGGTACTAAATAAAGCATGGTTATCTCACGGAGCGAAAAGAGCAAAGGAACGGCAAAGACTCCCGCTAGGAGGAAGCGAAGAATGATGTTTGCAAGAGCCGGATCAACGAGAAGTGGGCTTGAAGAGGAAGAATTGTTCTTAAAGAAGATATGGGCTTGGCATACCCAAGGCCCAAAACCCTTACCCAAATCCATTTCCATTATCCATACCCATTTCCATGAGAGCCGTCAGATTGGATCCATCTTGTCATCCAACGGTCGCCTCATCATTGTGCATCAAAATCCGAAGCTCCTGTCAAACACCATAGTACCTAACTCCATCTGAAGCCGTCAGTTTTGTTGTATCTCATAATCCAACGGTCGCTACATACCTCTCCATCGTAGCCGTTCGATTCAATCTATATGGGATCATCCAACGCTCTTTACTTGCTGTTCATCAAAGTTCGCTACACCCGCTTCACATCCTAGCATCCAAAACCATCGACTTCACCCAAACAAGTTCTTCTTCCACAAATCTTTTTTCCCCAAAAACTCTCTTCTTCCCCCGACAGTTGCAGTCGAGCTCTGCTCCTGCCTCTCTTCCATGTCCACTGCCACCCTGCCATCGCCACTTCCTCCACTGTCACCAAACACCACCTACACGCCGTAGCTACCTCCCCTACCTCTATAGCCATCTAACTCATTGATTTTTCACCACTGAAACCCTAGGTGATAAATCAATAAATTAGGTGAGGCTATAAGACGCAATTGAAGACATGGAGAGGAGCAGAGAAGAGAGAATAGGCATGGGTCGACATCAATTCAGGGATTAGGTGAGTGGACTTTTCAATTCAAAAATTAGGGTTTGCAAGTTAGGGTTTCGAAATTTGGGGATATTTTGTAAAACTATAAAAGGCAACTGATGTGTGATGTAAAGGCTTATGCTGGGTTAGCAGCCAGTGTCCAGAACTGTTATGTTCTGTTAATGTTTTTTTTTGAGTCTCTTCAATTTGTGCTGTTTCATGCACTGTTCCTGTTTAATCATGTATGTGTTCTGTTCAATTTGTTGTTCATGATAAGCTGCTGTTAATGTGATGTTTGTGATGTTTGTTCCTTCATTGTTCATCTTTTGTTCATTATTTATGTTTTCCTGTTCTCTAATGTTCTTGTTATGTATGTTCTAAACCTCAAATGCTAGGACTAGATGAAACCATTAATCAATAAGATAGTCTTCATCATGTGCAGCTCATGTCCAATGTTGTTAATCCCTTAGACTAGTTGTACTTTAATCAGACAATTAGTACTTTGGTAACTATTTTAGCTGTGAGTAGAATATCCCTTAGGTTAATGGTGGATTCAACATCCTAGTGTTCTTTCATCTCTCTTGTTTTGTCAACTGTTAGCTTCTCAAATGTTAGGATTAGTTTACTGTTGTGTGTCAATGCTAGGTTAGAGCCTTAGAGCATTGAGTTGATTGAGCAGTGGGGAGAAACTAGTGCTCACTAGTGACTGTGAGCAAGCTGGTTCTCTTCCCACTCTAGATGAATGCCTAAAGCCATTGCCTTGGCTTTGCTTTTTTTTTTCCTTCCTTTTTTTTTACTTCACTGTCTTCTTCACACCCCTGCCCTTGGCTTAGGCCTTGGTTTACTTCCATTATTCTTGTTTAGTTTCATTGCACTGTCACTTTTCCTCATTCCTTCACTGCCACTGTTTTACTTTCACTTGTCCTTCATTTTGTTTGCTATTTTCTCCTGCTACTTCAACTTCTCCCTTGTTGCTGCCTCATGCATCTGAGTTTCTGCAGCTGTTGATGCCACTCCACTTCTCTTGCCATGTGCTACAGCCACTGCTGCTGCTGCAACTGAGCTTGGCTCACAGCACAAGCCCAGTCCAGTCATTACAAAAGCCCACTGTTCTTCTGTTCAAGCCTAAGGCCCAGCCAACTAAACCCAGTTCACTCTTAAGGTTCAAAAGCCAAAGGCCCAGTTCATTCCCAAAGAACTCAAAGGCCCAAAGCAATTCATCAAAGCCAACTGAATCCAAGACCATTCCAAAACCAAAGCCAAGCCCACTGTGCCTAGAAGTTACCAAAGCCCAATAGCAAATTAAAGCCCAAAATAGCTAAACACTACAAAACACACCCAGTCTCTGTGGATCGACCCGTACTTGCACGAGCTACAACCGACGACCGTGCACTTGCGGTATTACTGTAGGCCCGTTTCATTTCACTCAATTTTATACGCTTTCCCGGGCCCACCAGTATGCAAACGGTTATGCGTACTTAAACCCCCTGAATTTTGATTTTAAATGATGTTATGCATACCTGGTATGTGTACCATGTTGTCCAAACATCCCGAACTATTATTTTCAAACCGGAACATTTAAGAACCTTAAACACAAATCAAGTTAGGTAGACATGAACGATACACAAGGTACGTAGATCATCATAAAACTTGTTCAAGATTAGAGACATACCTTATTATAAGAATCCGATAGAATTGTGCAATGTTATCAAATATTCAAAGTCATACCCAACATAATATGTGTGCCCCAGTTCTTATGCTTCCCTCACCGTATACATAACATGGCATTTCTTGGCGAGGATGCACTTCCAATACAATCAAGTTGTGTTGAGGTGAACAATGTCTTGATCACCATGGCACCAAGATAGAGTTTCTTTCCAGCAACTCTTACATCTTGTAGTGTTGACAAACACCCAAGGAACTGTTTTTATAAGTCTATCAAAGAACTTCAAGAGAACCCAAAAAATATTTGTGAATCTGATTTCTTGTTTTCCAACTTATAAAAAACAGTTTATGCAGATATTTTTTAGTACTGCGAAGGGAAACTCTTTTGATAAAAAGAGACGTCCTAGCTTCTTCATAAAATAAGACAATACTACTATCTTGATGGGAAGTATCAGGAACTGAGCAATGAATCGATTCATGCTTTGAGGTGATGCAGTCTAACGACTGAGATTTAAACTCCTCTTGTGATTCGTTCAGTATGTTACAACCAATTGGATTACACAGAGGAGGAGCATGGCTCTGACTGATTATTAAATCAATATCATCTTCGACATGAACATTATTCATCATAACTAGATTCAGCCTATCAAGAGATTCTTTTTCTTTCTGGAGGTATACCTCAACATCAAGAGATAAGCTTTCTAGTTTCTTTTCGAGCCCTAAGAACGCTTCAAGGGATTTTAAACCTGAAGGAGGTTTAAACAGAATTTCTTCTACATATTTTATTAAATCAGTCATGGGAGAAAATTCTGAAATCCCTGGATCTGGTGGTGCATTTATTGAGATAACACTACTGTCCATATCAGATCACTACAAACACAGACTTGTAAGGTCTTTAACGTGTTTGCCTTCTATGATACCAATTGAAAATTCCGCGGTCTAACTGCTAGAACATTGCTCGGTCGACCTCACATGCGTTTCTATCTCAAGCATGTTTGTAAATGTTAGTGATCAAAACTATAAGTCTTGATTTCTAGTCTATTATAGCTAAGTCTCGGACTAGGATAGAAAAGTGTAGTTGAGATCAAGGAATTCATGGCGATTCATCATACAAGAAGAAGAACTACTCAAGGAATCGGTGGAACTTCTCGACAAAAAGGTATGTCAAGACTTGAACTTATCTGTCACTCAAAAGTCTATCTACTCTATATCCTACTCTTTGAGACAAGAAGTCGTATGCTATATATATAGACTTGGATTATACACATCTGGTATTTCGAGCCGAGTATACCTCGCCTATTTATATCTCGAAATATATGTTGGTAAGATTTTCGCTTCGATCAAGTTTATCTTTACCTAGTGACGAAAGTCATGATATGTTTCAATCACTTTGAAAATTGCTTTGACGAGAAATGGTGTAACAACTATATAACGTCCTCTAAGAATGTTTCGATGATAATGAGAGTTTAGATTACATAATCAATGGTGGACATAAACATTGTTGTGGAAACACATTTATGTATAAGTCCTATTACTTGAACCAAATTTTGCGAATTTTGTTGATCAAGAGAAACCGGAGAATGGCGTGAGCCAAGTCCGCGAACTCAGTCCGCGAATTGCCGAACTTATCATCCCGAGAAATTCTGCTAAAGTTGACGAACTAGATGCGTCTGCGAACCGGCGGAAAGTCTTTGCCGAGATTTTCTGCTGGAGTTTGTAAACTCTACCGGTTGTTTAAGTCCGCGAACCTAGTCTGAGAAATTGAGAAAGGTTATATATCTGAAGATGATTTCTGAACTTAAACTTAAAAAGACTAAGGAATGCAGTATGCAAACCGTGGCTATAAAAGTTCATGAACTGATTCAAGTGAATCAAATCATCTTTGCTTCAATTGTGTCTTGTGTAGTACATGATATTTCCTTGCAATTGAATACCTCTCTAACTAGTTCATTTGAAGTCATTTGAACTAGTTATGGTGAAGAAGAACATGGTTGGTATGAAATGCCCATATGGCTAACCTTTTGACTGACTATTATTGAACCAACAATACACAAGTTTGGGTACGGTTAACAAACCTAGAGGCGTGTAGTTCAAGTGTGTATAACAAGCTAAGTTTTCGATTTAACGGTTGAGAAATATTAGCTTGAATCTAAATAAAGTTTTCATCTAACGGTGGATATTGTTTGCTTTGTAACCAAGGAAAAACCCTGATTTGAAAGACTATATATAGGAGACATCTAGTATTGTGCAAAACTAATCCCCACACCTTACGCGTGATACTATTTTGCATACTAGAGTCGATTTTCTTTTAACCCTCTGGTTTTCTTTTCTCAAACCGGGTTAAACGACTTAAAGACTTCATTGGGATTGTGAAGCCAGACTGATACTACTTTTATCGTAGTTGTGTGATATGATCTTGCATCTTCTATCATACGAGTACAATCATATTGATTGGATTGAGATTTGATATCTATGATAGGAAAGATATAAAAAGTAATCACAAACACCTTCGTCTCATCGTTTGTGATTCCACAACATCTTGTTTCGCTACCATACGATTAAGATTGTTGTGAGGTGATTGATTAATCTAGGATGTTCTTCGGGATTATAAAACCGGATTATCAATTGGTTCATGTTCACCTTGATTATTATAAAAATACAGAACAAAACCTTTAGGGTTTATCTGTGGGAGACAGATTGATCCTTTGATAGACTTGTCTATGGGAGAAATATTTGTTTATTGTTAAAGCGTGCGATTTTGGGTCGTAGCAACTCTTAGTTGTGGGTGAGATCAGCTAAGGAAATCAAGTGCGCAGTATCCTGCTGGGATCAGAGGCGTAGGAGCATAACTGTACCTTGGATCAGTGGGAGATTGATTGGGATTCAACTACAGTCCAGTCCGAAGTTATCTTGGCGTAGGCTAGTGTATGTAGCGGCTTAATACAGTGTGTGTTCAATCTGGACTAGGCCCCGAGGTTTTTCTGCATTTGCGGTTTTCTCGTTAACAAAATTTCTGGTGTCTGTGTTATTTTCATTTCCACATTATATTGTTTTATCTTTATAATTGAAATAATACAGGTTGTGCGTTTGATTCAATCAATTGGAAATCTGATCTTTGGTTGTTGATTGATATTGATTGATCGTTGGATATTGGTCTTTGGTACCATCCAAGTTATTCCTTGTGTTTGATTAAAGACTCGTTGATTTCTATTAGTTTGAGTGAATTAAAAAAAGAGAGAGATATTAACTCCTCGATATACTTTAATCTAGATTGAGTCTGACTGTCTAGTTGATTCTCTATTAAAGTATATTGGAGTTAGTTCATACAGATTGCTAAACGAAATATTGGGTGGTGTTGTTAGACCCACGCTTTTTCAATTGGTATCAGAGCAGCCAAACACGTTAAAGACCTTATAAGTCTGTGTTTGTAGCGATCTGATTATGGACGAGTCTATCTCTAATAACGTACCATTTCAGAAATTACCAGATGATTCTTATAGCTTGGATTCACCTGAGAGAACTGTCACATCTAAGTTAATATCTAAACATTCTCTTGATGTAAAAACTGTTGGTTGGGAAACTCTCCTAGAAGAACAGTTGGATGAACTTTCTGATGAAGGTGATTCAAACATTGATAGAGATGTTGATGAGGAAGTCTCAGAGTACGTTAAGTTTTTGGATTCATGGAAAATGAAGAAGAATATAACTTCTCATGTCACACCTCTTCCGACTCCTCTCTGTCGAGAAAACAAGAAATTGAGAAGATGTTACACAGGTGTTTATTTTTCGAATCGTTCTAACGAATCGATCCTCAAGGATTCCGAGGAAAACCTACGTGTGAAGTCACTTGAATGTGATAATCTTTATCAAAAGTACTTTTTGTTGGAAGATAAACTTGAAGAATCTGAATCAAGGTTTAACTCTCAACAAATTAGTTTTGATGACAGAGAAAGTGCTTGTCTCACTCAGGAAAAATGCCTTGAGGATGATTTAGCTGCTGCTCTTGATAAAATCAAGATGTTGGAAGATGACTTGAAAAAGTTCAATACCAGTGCAATCAAATTAACCACTATGATAGGAGCAAGTAAAAATCATCGTGATACACGAGGATTGGACTATAAGGGAATAGATGCTCCAAGTATTACCAAAGAGGTAAAATTTGTTAAGGCTAGTGATTCTTCTCAAAAAAAGGTTTCCACTGATGGAAAAAGTGATACCTTCACCAGAAGTTAAAGTTCGAAAGAGAAAAGTATACAACCTCCCAAGTCAGCACACACAGATCGAGGTAAGAACATTCCTTATGTTTGCCACTATTGCGGAAATAAATGTCACCTGGAAAGGAGATGTCGTTTCCGTATAGGGAATGAGAAACTTCATGATGTTCTTGTTTGGGTATCACAAGAAGTTGTGAAACCAAGATCATATGTTAAGACTAATCCCCTTAACGTTACAGGTTGTAACTGTCCAACCTTTAGGCAAAGGAATCAGTGCTGTGATAATCCTAGTTTTTCCTATAAACGTCATACGAATCCTTTTCAAAATCATAATGGTTATCAAAAAGATAACTTCGTAAAGACGAAGACAAGATCCGATGCTCCCAATTGGAGAAAGACTAACTTGCAAAAGAATAGTCAATCCAATTCTCTTCCGAGAATTCTAGAAGAGAGTAATGGGAAGAAGATTCCGGTTGTTCCTAAACACACTCAGAAGTGGGTACCAAAGAAAGCCAATGATGCTTTGAGTGTGAAAAGGAATGATCTTCCAGAAAATTCCATGACTATGGAGAAGGCAGTATCCATGATGTTGGAACTTCACAAGTTTTTTGGGAAAATGGAATTGGATGTGAAAGGTTCTAAAAGCGACCTCTTTCATGATAATCTAAAGGTCACTTGTGGTGAGCAAGACGTTGTTCACCCCAACACAACTTGATTGTGTTGTAAGTCATCCTCACCAAGGAATGCCCTGTTATGTATACGGTGAAAGAAGCATGAGAATTGGGGCATACGGATTATGTTCGGTAAGGCTGTAGAATTCAACTTGATTCTTTTAAAAAGGTATGTCTATAAACCTGAGCAAGATTTGTGTTTTTATAATGATCCATGTACCTTGCTTATTGTTCATTTATACCTAACTTGATCTGTGTTTAAGGTTCTTAAACATTTAGGTGTGAAAATAGTAGTTTGGGATGTTTGGACTTCATGGTACACCTACCCAATATGCATGACATATTTTAAAAACAAAATCCAGGGGTTTAAGTTCGCGGACTTGAAAATTCGTTTGCAAACCCGTTATGCATATTTTCCTGTAGACATCAATATTCGGTCGACTTGTTTTGACCGTAACTTCTTAGTCCGAACTCGGAATGAACTCATTCTTTTTGCGTTATCTTCCTCTTTGAATTCTCTTCAAACTGAAGATGAGAAACCTTGAATTTTTATGAGTTAAGATTGGTATTTGTCATGTCTCTTGTTTTTGAGTATTTTGCTCCGTTTCGTTGCACTTGTTCCATTTCTCTTGAACTTGGGCACTTGGATTCTTGGAGTACTACTCTTCTAAGCTAATTTGTAGCCTTTACAAGAATGTTGTTGGTGAATCACAAAGAAGGAAGTTCAAGAATGGGCAGTAGTATGCATTACTATGGGATTCTTGAATGTTCACAATCATTTTATTGAACTATGGTGCATGGTCGTTATTGACTTTGTATGTTCTTCTTTGTTAAGAAAATCTTTTTATGTGCCTTTGGTAGCTATTCTTGGTATAAATCCGGGCGAAAAAGATTGATTCTACCCTCTAAGGACAAATCATCTTGTATTTGCATTACGAGTTTGTCTTGTTGCTTAGTAAATCTTCTATTTTTCTTGTTTTATTTAAAAGAATAACTAGAGTTTGGAATAGCCATTATTGTGATTACACATAGCTATGTCCAACGTTTTCATCTTCATGTTTTTAGATTTGTTGGTTTAAATTCTAAAAACATTTGGAGGATGATGTTTTTGTAGTATTAATCTTTATGATTTATTATATTGCAATTTTTTATAGGATGTGTATGTTTGCGTCCGTGAACTTGAAGGTCCCATATATTGTCAAAAGTAAAATCGTTCATGAGTTGGTATTCACGTACTGGTAAAAGAATGAATAGACTTTTGACAAATACACTATATTGTTAATTCCTTGATGGAAGATAGGTTAAAATCTTTTGTTTTCAAGGATTATGTCTATTAATATCATTATGCAAATAGTGATTGAAGATAGAATGAATCCTTGAGTATTCCGCGGTATTGATCATCCTTGATCCATATTTTATGTATTACTACGAGGCTCCGTAATGTGTCTTATGTTGAACACGATACGACCAAGTTGATTAATTTTTTATTAGCTTTGTTGGTTGTTCTGTAAGGTACTTTATGTTGAGCATTTTTGAACTAAATTAATCATCTTGTTTGGTTATTTAGTTATTGCTCCATAAGTCTTTTTATGTTGAGCAAAACAATTGACAATTAAATTGATTACTTTTGTAATTAGTTTGGTTGTGTATTCCAATTAGATTAAATATGGGTTCACTTATAATTAATCTAGTTGAGTATCTTCATACTCCGTAAGATTCCTCTTATGTTGAGTATATGGACGACTATCCTATTCATTTTTTAATGGTTATGTTAGTCGTATGCTCTGTAAGTTCTCTTATGTCGAGCATAATCAATTAAGTTGATCACTTTTTGTGTTTAATTTGATTGAGTATTCCGATTAAATTAATCATGGGTTTACTTGTGATTAATTTGATTGAGTTTTTGGATATAGAAAATCATTCTCATGGTTTTTGGTGTCCATTAAAATCCTTCTTTTCTTTTGAAATTAAGGTCGCTCTTGTTGTTCTTCGGGAATGACATCAAATAGGGGAGAGTTCTTTTGAGCTTGTGCTTAATTGCAATATCTTTGTGGAGAGTGCGGCTGTGGAATATTAGAGGGGTTATCTTGCATCTTTAAACTCCTTGATGAATGCTATTAGCTTCGGCTATATGAATGCATCTAAATTAAGTTGATATGTATTCTTCATGAAATATCTCTTACGGAAATTTCATTATAATCCCGTTCTTGTACCTTTACCAATTTTATTGACAAAAAGGGGGAGAATTAATATGTAGTTCACACTACAAATACATATGGTTTTCGGATCATTATGTAAGGGGGGAGTGGTTTCCATGTGAGATGGAGTATTGACTAAGGGGGAGTGATACATATCACCATAGTATTATTGTTGAAGTTGTGATACAATTGGACTTTGACACTGTGTAATAATACTATGACACTGTATAACAATGATCGAGACCGATGCTTTCTCATTGTTATAGCTACGGATCTTCAACAACGGTGATACTAAACTTACAACTTTTGGGATCATTGGATTACTTGGAAGTGACGAAGATTTCGAGGAATGTTGAAGATTATACTATGGAATAGGAGCCACTAAAGTTTCTTTATCTTTTTTGTATTCCATATGTATTGATAGTTTTGTCACTAAAATTGACAAAGAGGGAGATTGTTAGAGCATTGCTCGGTAGACCTCGCATGCGTTGCTATCTCAAGCATGTTTGTCAATGTTAGTGATCAAAACTATAAGTCTTGATTTCTAGTCTATTATAGCTAAGTCTCGGACAAGGATAGAAAAGTGTAGTTGAGCTCAAGGACTTCATGGCGATTCATCATACAAGAAGAAGAACTACTCAAGGAATCGATAGAACTTCTCGACAAAAAGGTATGTGGAGACTTGAACTTATCTGTCACTCAAAAGTCTATCTACTCTATCTCCTACTCTTTGAGACAAGAAGTCGTATGCTATATATATAGACTTGGATTATACACAGTTGGTATTTCAAGCCGAGTATACCTCGCCTATCTATATCTCGAAATATGTGTCGGTAAGCTTTTCGCTTCGATAAAGTTTATCTTTACCTGGTGACGAAAGTCATGATATGTTTCAATCACTTTGAAAATTGCTTTGACGATAAATAGTGTAACAACTATATAACGTCCTCTAAGAATGTTTCAATGATTGAAATGAGAGTTTAGATTACATAACCAATGGTGGACATAAAAATTGTTGTGGAAACACATTTATGTATAAGTCCTATTCCTTGAACCAAAGTTTGCGAACTTTGTTGATCAAGAGAAACCGGAGAATAGCGTGAGCCAAGTACGCGAACTCAATCCGCGAACTGCCGAACTTCTCATCCCGAGAAATTCTGCTGGAGTTGACGAACTAGCTGCGTCCGCTAACCCAGACACCAGAATTTTGTTAACAAGGAAACCGCAAATGCAGAAAAACCCCGGTACCTAGTCCAGATTGAACACCACACTGTATTAAGCCGCTACAGACACTAGCCTACTACAAATTAACTTCGTACTGGACTGTAGTGGAACCCTAATCAGTCTCACACTAATTCAAGGTACAATTGCGCTCCTTAGTCTCTGATCCCAGCAGAATACTACGCACTTGATTCCCTTCGCTGATCTCATCCACAACTAAGAGTTTCTACGACCCAAAGTCGAAGACTTGATAGAAAAACCTGTCTCACACAGAAAAGTATACAGGATTGAATAAATATGTCTCCCACAGAAATACCCAAGAGTTTTTGTTCCGTCTTTTGATAAATCAAGGTGAACATGAACCAATTGATAAACCAGTCTTATATTCCCGAAGAACAACTCAGTATTATCAATCACCTCACAATAAACTTAATCGACTAGCAAAACAAGTTATTGTGGAATCACAAACGATGAGACGAAGTTTGTTTGTGGTTACTTTTCTATCTTGCCTATCGGAGATATAAAATCTCGAGACAATTATTTCATTTGCACTCAACACGATAGAAACAGCAATATCAGATCACACAACTACAAAGATAATAGTTGGGTCTGTCTTCACAATCCCAATGAAGTCTTCAAGGCGTTAACTTACAGGGTCTTGAGAAGAAACCTAAGGTTAAAGGAGAATCGACTCTAGTTATGCAACTAGTAACACACAGGAGGTATGGGGATTAGGTTTCCCAGTTGATAATCTTTTATATAGTTTTTAAATCAGGGTTTGCAATCCAAGTTACCTTGGTAACAATCCATTCAATATTTACCGTTAGATGAAAAACCTGATTCAACCAAGATAATATCTTTCAACCGTTAGATCGAACTTAGCTTGTTACACACAAATGAAATGTACCCTCATTTAGGTTTATGTAACCGTACCTAAACGTGTACACCATGTTGGTTCACAAATAGTTAACCGAGGTTAGCCATATGATTACTATCATATCAACCTTATTCATCTTAATCATAACTAGTTCAATGACTCAAATGAAACTAGTTAAGAGTTGTTCAATTGTTTAGAAAACATAATTGAAATCAAATCGGTTTGATTCACATGAATCAATCATGAACATTATAGCCACAGTTTGCAAAGATTGCATTCCTTATGATTTAAATGTTTAAGTTCATGGACTTGATCGATTTGAAAAAGTAACAAGCTTAAGTATGCGTACGGGTATGCGTACTTAAGCAGCCGGTTTTGAGTTTGTGAAGTTCCCAAACTCAGCAGAAATTTTCGGTTCAAAAACTTCCGCCAGTATGCGTACGGGTACGCGTACTTAAGGTGACTAGTTAAGATTTTTGCAAAAACCAAACTCAGCAGAAATTCTCGGTTCGAGAACTTCCTCCATACTTAACCCGTCTCCTTCACCAATTTCGTATACACACATATGCATACTCTTGGTTTCCGGTTTATGAACTTATACACTAATGTGAGAACACACTATACATGCTTATATCCAAAGATGGTTACATCATCAACTCTTTATTTCAATCATTGAAACATTCTTCTATAATGTCAATAGACGTTTTCACACACTATTAACATCAAAACAATTTTCAAGATATTGAAATAATCATTATTGAAACCTTCTAAGTCTTAGACTAAATGATTGTATCACACAAACCATGTATGATGTTACTCGGTAATTTTCTCATGGTATAAGATGAACTTGGTCGAAGCGAAAGCTTGCCAACACATATTTCGAGAAATATGTAAGCGAGTTATACTCAGATCGAAATCTCAAATGTGTATAGAGAAAACTATATCGTAACACGACTTATTTCTCAATATAGGAGATAGTAGAAATAGACTTTCCAAGTGATAGATGAGTTCAAGTCTCCACATACCTTTTGTCGAAGAAGTTCCACAAGCTCCCCTTAGCAGTTCTTCGTCTTCAAGAGATGAACGTCGAGAGATTTAATCTCAATTACATTATCTATGTCCTAGTTCGAGACATTTACAAATAGGCTAGAAATTAAGACTTATAGTATTGATCACTAACATTGACAAATATGCTTGAGATATCAACGTGTGCGAGTTCGACCGAGCAATGCTCTAATAGAATGAAATCAACGAGGAAAAGAAGTATCACCTAGTGGCTTGGAAACACGGGGTCAAACCCAAAGATCAAGGCGGACTAAGCATTAAACAACCGCATCAAGTGAAAGTTGCTTTGCTGATGAAGTGGTTGAGGAAATTTGGTTATGACAATAATTCTTTATGGAAGCATATTATAGCCAAAAGTATGGAATGGAGCAAACAGATTGGTTCAACAAAATTACTAATCAACCTTATGGGTGTAACATTTGGATAGGAATCAACAAACATAATGAAACTTTCAAAGCTAATTATATTTTCAAAAAACTTGGGAATGGTAGATAGAAGAATAAGTTTATGGTACGACAGGTGGGTATTAGCACTTGGCCTTCCAACTCAAAACCAATTGGCAATGAGTGGAGTGGTCCTCCTTCTTATATTGAGTAGTCATGCTAAGGAAGTAGTCTATGTGGACTATTTATCTCCAACATACCCCCTCCACGTGTAGGGATTTTTGAGTCCTTTACATCGTAGACCGTTGTACTGTTTCCCTGCCTTCGTGAGTCTTACTGAATTTTTGTAGGGATCTTTGAGTCCTTTACATCGTGGACCGTTGTATGGTTGCCTTGCCTTCGTGGGTCTTATTCTCATATAAGGCCTAGCTGTGATACCATATTATCACTTGAGCTTTGAATTCAAAACCAATTGACAACTAGTGGAATGGTCTACTGCTTATATCGAGTATTCATGCTTAAGAAGTAGCATATGTGGGACTATTTATCTCCAACAGTGGGCAGGGGGCCAACCCCTAGCAAACCTTTTTCCTGTAGCTCATAACGCCTCCATATCAAAGATGTACACTATCAATTAAATGTATTTGAGAAATTCAAAGACCTGGAATCTAGGCATCAACAGAAGAGTCCATGATAATTTCACAGTTATCATAGCTGCCTTAATCCATCTTCTTGATACTAATGGTGCAGTATCACCTAATATTACTCACGTGAGACCTTGAAACATAATCAAACAACTCGTGAATTTTTGGTGATATAAAAGTTCTACATTTGTACGGTCAGTAGTCGTGATGAAGATGAAAATCCTTAAGGTTTAGTATGTTCATCCTAAAAGAACTTGGTCAAAACGTAATTATGGCCAGCTATAGTCAGTTTTTTTATTGGTTAGCAGCTAAACACTACTCCATTAAATAGGCGGAGTTTAAAATTTTTATAGTACCATTAGATAGGCGGAGCTCCACTTCCATTAGATAGGCGGAGTTTAAAATTTTTGTAGTACCATTAGATAGGCGGAGTTTTTTCCACATGTACCCCTATTAATGTTGCATGAGTATCATATAATCTAGTTTTACACGTGAGATAGAGATATAAAATAATATTTGTATTGGAACATGATAAGGATAAATTTGGAAAATAGAAGAAAATTTATAAAAACTAAACATTTTCTTATTCTAACAGAATACTACTTCTCCGCCTAAATAATAGGTACGGATGGAGTAGTTATTAACTCAAGACCAGTTAAACAAAAAAAACTATGGAGAATTTTAAAGTTATGGCAGTCCCGGCTACTATCACTAACAAATAACAATTTTACCCTTTTAAATTAATTTTTCCATTAGAAAATCCTGGTAGAAAGTCTGCGCGACATGTATTTTTGCGGTTGGTGTTACATTTGACCATTTTTTTCCTTTACTTAGAAAACAATATATTTATTCCAAAAAAGAAAGAAAGTGAAATACCCTTGCCATCTACCATCAGCAGCACGAAATGGATGATAGTCTAGTAAGTTGTTAATTTGTGTAGTGTTGAGGAAACATTTGTCCAGAATAACTCATATCATATCAAACTGAGTAACGAGGTTGTCTAGATTTTTTAATACGAAAATTAGACATAGTCTAAGCAAAAATTAAAAAGCCGTCCTCGTAGTGGTCCGAGGAGCAACCATCGAAGGAGTAGAACTTCCCATAACCGGATAAAAAACAATTATAGAGATTGAGACAGAAGTCGTATAGCTATGTAGACTTCGATTAAATCTCTAGCGAAACAAGATATTGTGGAATCACAAATGATGAGACGAAGATATGTGTGACCACTTTTTATCTTGCCTATCGGAGATTAAATCTCGAGCAAATCTTAGAGAAGATAGTACTCAATACGATAGAATAAAGCAAGATCAGAACACGCAAATACAGAGAAAATGATTGGGTCTGGATTCAAAATCCCAATGAAGTCTTCAAGTCTTTAACCTATAATGGTTTTAGGAAAAAACTAGGTTAAAGAAGAATAGACTCTAGTCGAAACTAGTATCACACAGGAGGTGTGGGGATTAGGTTTCCCAACTGCTAGAGTTTTCCCTTATATAGTTTTCAAATCAGGTTTTGGAATCTAAGTTACCTTGGTAACAGAGCATTCAATATTCACTGTTAGATGAAAACATGATTAGATTCAGGCTAATATCTTTCAACCGTTAGATCGAACTTAGATTGTTATACACAAATGAAATGCACCTTCATTTAGGTTTGATTAACCGTACATAGACGTGTACACTAGGTTGGCTCAGCGGTAGTTAACTGAAGTTATCCCTATGAACACTCTCATATCAACCTTATTCATCTTAACCACAACTAGTTCAAATGACTCAAATGAAACTTGTTATAGAGTTGTTCAATTTCTATAATTCATCTCATACTCATAGAAGTACACAAGAACACAATTGAAGCAAAATCAGTTTGATTCACTCGAATCAATTCATGAACATTATAGCCACGGTTTGCATAGAATGCATTCCTTATTATATAAATGTATTAGTTCATGAACAAACCGATTTTAGAACTTTAACCACTCAAGTATACAAACGAGTACGCATACTTATAGTGGCCGGAGTTGGTCTGGGTTCGCCAGTATGCGAACGGGTACGCATACTGTCGTACACCACCAAACTCAGTTGAATTCCCGGACTTGAACTTACACCGGTACGCATACGGGTAGCATACTAAGTTCCCGGACTTCAACTAACCAACCAGTACTATATGGGTATGCGTACCATGGTTCGCGGACTTGGAATAACTTGCAACAGTTAGCATACAAGTATGCATACTGTGCTATATCCAATTAATGGTTAATTGTTCTAAACTCCTATTTCAATCATTGAAACATTCTTAGAAGACCAGAATATATGTCTCACACAAACTATTAGCTTCAAAGAAATTTTCAAGTTATCGAATGATCAATACGAAACATTCCGAGTCTACACCAAATGACTGTCTCACGCAAATCATATAAGATGTTACCAAGTGATTTTCACATGATCAACTTTTGACTTTCGTCAAGAATATAAGATGAACTTGGTTAAAGCGAAAGCTTACCAACACATATTTCGAGAAATACGTAAGCGAGTTAAGCTCAGCTCGAAATATCAAATAGATTCATGCTCGAAGGACCTGTAAGTTCTGGCCTTAAAGTTAACTGAATTAAATCATATAGAGTTTTAGTTTTGTCTGAATAACATTCAACTAGAATAAAACCTGTAAGTTCTAGAACTTAATCTAGAATAAATCTTATGTCAAACACACAAACATGATTTCAATAGATAAATGTTAAACTTAATCGTGTATGTGGCTTACTATCAGATCTGGTTTGATGTGCAATTCTTGAATGGCCTTACATCATAGGAAAATGACCTTAGAATGACAAGAATTATTAAGCAACACAAATAGATATAAATTTTTTGAAAGTATCATTCTTAGAAAATAAGTGAACATGTACTCCGCGGATCCCAAGTGAAGTCTTTCAAAGTTGAACCTTAGATCACGAAGATTCTTTGGGTTTGGAGGATACTTTGCAACAAGATACACATGAGTGTAGGAATTAAGTTTTTTTGTATTGCTAGTATCTCTAATTTATAACGATCAATCAAGGCTGGGTTTGAAAAAGCGTGGGTCTAACAACCACGCCCAATATTTCTTTTAGGAAATCTGTATGGACAAACTCCAATATAATTCCAAGAGAATCAACTAGACATTCATACTCAATCAATGAAAATATATCCAAGAGTTGTATCTCTGTTTCTCAATGTAATCAGCAAATCAAACATATAGAATCCGTGAGCCTGTTATTATGAGAAACAACTTGAACGGTACCAAAGACCAATGTTCAAGTGTCAATCAATTTATATCAACAACCAAAGGTTGGATTATCTAATTGATTGAACTACGCATAACCTGTGATATTTCAATTATATAAAAAAATATAATGCGGAAAAGAAATAACATAGACACCAGAAGTTTTGTTAACGAGGAAACCTCAAATACAGAAAAACCCTGGGACCTAGTAAAGATTTGAACACCACATTGTATTAAGCCACTACAGACACTAGCCTACTGCAAGTTAACTTCAGACTGCAATTTAGTTGAGCCCTAACCAATCTCACACTAATCAAGGTACAGTCGCGTTCCTTACGCCTCTGAATCCCAGCAGGACTCTACACACTTGATTCCCTTAGCTGATCTCACCCACAACTAAGAGTTGCTACGACCCAAAGTCGAGGACTTGATAAACATATATGTATCACACAAAAAGTCTGTTGAATACATAAATTTGTCTCCCACAGAAATACCTATGAGTTTTGTTCCGTCTTTTGATAAATCAAGGTGAACATGAACCAATTGATACACCAGACTTATATTCCCGAAGAAAAGACTAGTAATATCAATCACCCACAATAATCTCCGATAGGAAATAAAATAAGGATGTAATCAGACTTTTTCTAATCTCAGATCAGTCTCCTAGTAACATTGCATTACTTAATCAATTTGTCACAGCTAGAGGAGTACAAGAGGTATTAACTCAACAGAATCAAGATATAGAAAAGCAAAAAGCTAGAGTTAAGTGGATCAAATATGGTGCTGCCAATACAAAAAAATTTCATGTCAATATAAAAATCAGGAAAATGCATAATGCTATAGTGGAACTTGAAAATGAAGAGGGAGAGCTTATATCTGCCCATCAAGGAATTGCAGATATTTTAGTGAATCATTTTGAAGCAAAATTTAAATATAAAGAAGTTCAAATTTCTGAGGAAATATTTGACTCAGTTCCTAATGTAATTAATATTACAGAAAATGAACAATTGGAAGCTACTCCTTCAGCAAATGAAGTAAAGAAAGCAGTGTTTGATCTAGACCCAGATAGCTCACCTGGTCCAGATGGCTTTGGAGGATGGTTCTATGGGATGTCTTGAGAAATAATCAGTGAAGATTTTATTAAAGCTATCCAATTTTGTTGGAAAAAGGAATTCATCCCAGCAGGTATGAATGCTAACTTTTTAATGCTTCTTCCAAAGGTCAAAAATGCAAGAAAAACAAATCAATTCAGACCAATTGGTCTAATGAATTTCAGCTTCAAGGTTATTACCAAAATTATAACAAAAAAATTGAGTTTTATGGTGCAAAAGATTGTTTCCCCCCAACAAGGCGCATTTATTAAAGGAAGAAATATTCAAGATCAGATTGTTCTAGCATCTGAAATGATCAATGAACTGGACACAAAGAGAAGAGGTGGTAATGTGGGTTTAAAGTTAGATATTTCACAAGATTATGATTCACTTAGCTGGGAATTCCTCTTCAATGCTCTACACAAATTTGGTTTCTTTGAAAAATTCACAAGATGGATTCACATTCTGCTTAAGTCAGCTAAGATCTCTGTTCTTGTCAATGGAGGACCAGTAGGTTTTTTCAATGTTAGTAGAGGGTTAAGGAAGGGAGATCCATTATCTCCACTGATTTTTGTTATAGCTGAAGATGTATTAAGCAGAAAATTAACATCTATGGTATCACAAGTTAAACTGCTTCCAACGGTACACAGAAATGGAGTGCATCCTACCCATATAATGTTTGCAGGTGACATCTTCCTATTTTTTAATGGTGATAGAATAAAATTAAGAAGTTTATTAAAGATTCTTGATGTTTATCAAAAATCTTATGGTCAAGAAATTAATCTACCAAAGAGTAAATGCTTTGTGGGTGGTACAAGCAATGCAAGAAAGAATCAATTGGCAGAAGATTGTGGAATGAGATTATATGATTTTCCTGATAAATACTTGGGAGTAATACTTGTTCCAGGAACTATTAGAGCTAAACATGTATGGGGATGTGTAGAAATGTTGCAAGAAAATTTAGCAGGTGGAAGGGAAAAATGTTATCATTTCAAGAAAGATTGGTCTTAGTGAAATTTGTTCTTTGCAGCATTCCAATCTTCAATATGTCAGTCTATAAGTGGCCAAAAAAAGTTCTAAAAGAGAGTGAAAAGATTATAAGAAACTTCTTGTGATCTGGAGATCCATCAATTAGGAAGACAGTCACTTTGAAATGGGATACAACTTGTTCTCCTCTAGCTGAAGGAGGTTTGGGAATCAAACAGTTAGAAGTTATAAATTATAAATAAATCAATGTTGATGAAGCTGTGTTGGAAAATACAAAATGGTAATGATGAATGGGCTAAATTCTTTCAAGGAAAATTTCAAGACAAAAATGGAAATTGGATTGAGTATTACAAAAAATCCTCCATTTGGCCAGGAATCAAGTGAGTTGCAGCTGATGTTTTTGAGCACTCTAGATGGCTTGTAGGAGATGGAACTCATATTTCAGTTTTGAATGATAATTGGATAAAAGATAAACCTTTAAAAGATATCTTCCCTGAAAATTCTACTATGTTACAATACCCATTAATGAAAGTGGCAGATTTAATCAGAGACGGGGAATGGCAGATTCCAGCAAATTTTCTTGAATTCTTTGCAACTTCAGAACTACCAGTTATACACAACAAAGGAGATGGAAGAATGTGGAGTGCAACAACTTCTGGTAAGTTCTCTGTAGCTTCTGCTTCTGATTGTATAAGGAAAAAGTTCCATCCAGTGAATTGGGCTAAAATTGTGTGGCGCAAGAACATCCATCCAAATGTGTCTAGCAATGTGTGGAAGTTAGATTATAAAATGAAGAAGAAAAAATTCCAATTAGCATCCAGATGTCCATGCTGTAAAAGAAAGGAGGAAAATTTAGAACATATCCTTTGGTACTGTGATTTTAGTGAAATAATTTGGAGCTAGATTGGTGGAATTTTTCAGTTCACAAATCCAAAATCTTTGGAAGATATTCTCAAACTGGCAAAACACAAGAGTCCAGCTGTAAAAGAGCCATGGAGAGTGGCAGCTCTTGTAGCCTTGAAAGAGATATGGGTCTTAAGAAATAAAATTGTTTATGAAGAGGAACAACCAAATCTGAATGCTCTTAAACAGAGGATTATTCATTTTACAAGAGAATGTGATGTTAGAATGACAGGAAATTTGTGGAATTCATCTTATGTCATGCAAGTTTTGAAGTTCTTTGATTTGAAATGTATAAGAGTGAAGACAACAAGGATAACTGAGATTTACTTCCATCTCCCTAATCCTCCATTCATACTAATATATCGTGGTGGAGCCTCAAGAGAAAATCCAGGTGAAGAAGGTTATGGTTTTATATGCAGACAGTGGAATGGAGAATACATGTTTGCTATGTGCGAAGGTTTGGGCCTTGCTATAAATTTTATGACGGAAATTTTTGCAATATTATGTGTTGGAAAACGGGCAATCAACAACAACTTCCTTAAAGTCTGTTTTCAAACAGATTCTCAAGCAACAATGGTTGCATTTTAGAATGGAGAAGTACCATGGTGGGGCTTATACTAGAGGAACAGAATAAAAAGTACTCTTCAAGACTGGTGCTTTACTCATGGCTACAGGGAGATTAACTTCTCAGCTGACTTAATGGAAAAAAAAAGGAGCAGAAATAGCCAAGGGAGAAAAGAGAAGTTATGATACAAGACCCGACTTCATAGGAACATACTACAGATTTGGCTAACACAAAGAGTCATAGTTACTTTCAGTTTTTTCATGGGCTAAATAGTTTCAAATGGGCTTTTCTTGTATTGCTCTGATTAGCATAGTTTAATTTCAGTTTCTTCAAGGCCCAAATAATTTCAAATGGGTTTTTTTGTATTGTTCTGTAAATCATTTTTGATTAATAAATTTGATATTATCAAGCAAAAAAAAATAATTATAAATGCGCCATGTACAGCCTCGGGTCTGTAGCTTTGAACTATGTAATGCCAATTTCTGCAAAATACTATTTGCGGTATCTTATATCGATGAATTTTTGCTGTGATGCAATTCGAAATGGCCAACCAAGTAGGTCTCATCTACTTACCCAAAGACGTCTAGGAGATGTTGCTGCACCAGGAAAGGCACATCGAAATGATAACGAAGGTGGGGATTGAGTTGAATGAAGGTTAGACATCAAGGCTGTTTTATGTTCTAGTCCTCAATGGTTTGTTTATTGTTATAGGTTTATAGTTTAATGACAAGGTCGTATAAAACCAACTCCACTAATATTTCCAACCTTTTGCTTTTCTCGTACTTTTTCTTGCACCTCCCTCCTTTTCATTTCCTTTACACACCCAAAGAATAACTTCATCCCCAAGTTGTCATCTTTCGGTATGTCTTTCACCTGGCTATAAAACAGGACAGCTTTCCCCTTCTCATTACAGATCCATCAACTCAACTCAATATTATCATTTTGTTTTTGTTTTTCAAGATATGGTAAAGTTAACGGTCGTCGGGAGAGCATATGACGGGTTACCTGTTGCACATTTCCCTCGTGTTAAAAACGAAGAGGACATGAGTATGTTGTTTTACAAACAACAAGCTGAATTCATAGTAAAGGAGATTTGTAGAGGAGCTCTTCTACCTTCAAAAATGTCAATGAACATTGATGATCAATATTGCTTCAAGTATCCTTTGTGTCTTATATTTCTCATTCTTGTGGTTTTTCTTAATTTTTGTCGACGCGGTGTTAAGCTACTTGATCGAGAAGGGGATATCTTATATCACATTATGCGAGTCCTCATATCCAAGATATTTAGCTTTTCAATATCTACAGGATTTGAATAAGGAGATTGAGAAGCTTGATACCAATTTTCTACACACACTGACCAAACCATACAGCTTCATTAAATTTGGTAACCTTTTCAAAGACATTTTAGTTTCGTCATGTATGTATAAGATTACTACTATAAACTCAAGTTCTTATGTTTTTGGTCCTAATTCTTGCATGTAGATAATGTCATTGCCAAAATTCGACGGCGTTATTTAGATACTAGAACTCAAGCCAACCTCTCCATACTAAATGCAAATCTCCGACAAGACTTGGATGTTATCATTGAAGATATCTCAAAAATCATAGAGGACAGGAAAAGATCAGTGTATGCATTTTTGCTTGAATCTTTTTTTTGGCTTCAAGTACTTCCATTTATGCTTGATAAAATGTTACTTCTAATATTGACAGAATTCATTGAGAAGGCGTTGGCACCTATTCCCGTGTCTCCAATTTGGTCTTCTCCTCGTCTAGAGGTAAGCATACTAACGAATTATATCATCGCATTTAGTCTCCAGATTCTTTGGATGGCATAATTAAAGTTGATTCTGATTTTAGTTCATTGTGTTATATACAGGTAATTGCACTGAAATGGACTCCCATCACTCTTATGTCAGTTGTTGCCATTGTTGTGTTATGGAGTAGATTCATCGTCAAAGATTACTAGCTAATTTTATTATTTATTAATCTGTGCAATAGTCAACTGTAATTTCATTTGTGCATTGCATTCTGATAGGAAATGATGTAAAAAAATTGAGATATATAAATTCGATATTTATTTTATTTATTTTTTTGATGCAAAAGGAGATTATATTAATTAAGCAATATAGTACAAGAGATTTACAATTTCATTTTTCTTAAAAATATTAAAAATGATACTTTCTTCACGAATTTGTTGTTGTATATACTTCGAAACGTATTGTAGTCTTGCTTATTTAGCTATTGAAGCAGCTGCTGCATTATAATCTCTGTTGATGAATTTTATTGTGGCTTGGGGAAGCTTGTCAAGAACAGCTATCGCTTCTTCTATTGAGTTTTATGTTGTCCAGTCGACTATCGTATCTTTTTTGTTAATATCGTCGGATAGGACTTTACAATCCGTCGCAATAATAACAGTAGAAAGGATATTATTTTCTAGCCATTTTAACGCCTTTAGAATTGCCTTTGTTTCTACGTGTAAAGCCGATGAAGCCCAGTCCGAACCTGCAGAAATATACAAAAAAGCTTCTTGTTCGACAGAAGAAAAAATGAAAGTAAAGCCCATAGAAAAATTCTCTTTGTTAAAAGAGGCATCTGTGAAAATTGTCCGGTCTGCTGTGAAATTGTTCCATCTAAAAGTAGGAACTCCTTTAATTCGACTCACTCCCTGTAAGTTGTTCTTGTTGACCGGTTGAGCTTGAATGAAATTCTTAATTTGTTGGATCAATGAGTATGGGTCTGGTCTTGTTTTTTGAAATAGAACTTCACAACGATATTTCCAAAGGAACCATGTGACTGTTGCTATTTGATCACAAACATTGGAATACTTATTATTAGAACTCCAATTCTCGACCCATCTCACAATAGAGTCTGTAATTATTTGAGTATTGACGAAATTTAATTCGCATCCAAACTAAATAGCTCTAGCGAAAGGGCATTTTCTGAAAGGTGGTCTTCTGTTTCTGCTTCCTGCATATTACATAATGAACAGTCCGAGGATATATCCGGGTTGTGAGCTGCTAGTCCGCTATTAGTTTACATAATGAACAGTCCGAGGATATATCCGGGTTGTGAGCTGCTAGTCCGCTATTAGTTGGGAGAGCTTTTTGGATCAATTTCCAAATAAAAAGTCTAATTCTAGGAATTGACTTTAGACTCCAAATGTTTTTCCATGGGAAAATAATATCTTCTTTGTCATTATTATCTTGACTGATCAGAAAGTTGTAAATATTTTTAACTGTGAAAGCTCCCGAGTTACGATGTTCCCATTTGATTCTATCTCTGCTTTCGTAATTGCACTTTTGACTTCAAATATACATAAACAGGGAATTCGCCGAATCATAATATTACACACTCCACACAAAGAGAATGAATAGACCAATTATGTACACAAGGTAAAAAGAATAAGTTAATGAAGGAATCCCAGTTTTTACCTCGGTTTCCTTCTCAGCTTCTACCATTTTCTGCTCCTTTCTCCATCTTTGTTATTGCCTCAACTCTTAAGATTCTCAACTTTCTCCTTCAATGTGCTTATCCATGGAAGAAGCAATTCCTTCTTTGATTTCTGTTTCTAACTCTTTTACTCTTGCCGAACTCGAGTTCTTTGCAATCTCTTTCTTGAGCTCCTCTATTTTGTCCCACAAGCCTGTAACATCAGCTGCCTTCACAATCGTTTCATCGATCCCTTTGTTAACTTCCATTAGTAATTTCTCTTCTGAATTTTTGGATCTCTATTCGGTCTCTTTCTCTTACCCATACCGATGATTTCCAAATTTGCTGACTTTCTTTAGTTCTTCCTTGCTCTCTCAACTTCATCTGGCAGATTTTTGTCTACCCAGGGGTTAGTCGTGAGAGAGTTCGAGAGATTTTAATGTATTTAGGTTTTCTCTTGTTAGTCCTGAGGGAGTTTGAGGGAGTCTCTCCAAATCTCCGTTAGTCGTGGGGGAGTTTAGAGGAGTCTCCTAAACTCTCTAGAAAATACCTGTTAGTCGTTGGGGAGTTTAAAAAAAGCTCTTGAACTCCCTGTTAGTCATAAAACCCTACAATACTAGGGAGTTGGTTTCTTTGGGGAGTTCGAAGGAGTTTTAAGTGTATTCTGGTCTCACAACAAATCTCTCAAAAGAGTAGAGATTTGGGAAGGAGTTTGGTGCGTAGAAAACCATAAGAGAAAGAAGAGGAAACGTTTTTTTCCAGGTATGTTTTTTTTCTTCTTTGATCTCCATGATTGTTTATAATAGTTTGATTTGTGTACTATTTTGATTGTTTTTCATATCTTTGATCTCCATGATTGTTTATTTTGATTGTGTGTATAGTTTTTTTTTGTGGGTACTCTCTCTCTGTCAAAACCCTAATTTGTGGTTCAAAAGATCTTGGTAAGAAATTGCATGATTTGATTATAATGATATCTTTAAATTCAACCGTTGGAATATGATGAAATTTGAGTATGTAGTAGTTTACCTTGGTATACAAGTACAGTAAAATTTTCACGCGGATCAGGTCACGTTTGCTACTGCAAAGCTTGCACAATATATGACTATGGTCTGTTGAGTTTAAATCTCGAATAGGGGACTGATTCCTATTTATCTCATTCTCCGCTTATCGGACAAAGCTGAAATTTTAATATGATGTTTGTATATATGAAGGTTACCTACTGTAGAAATTTCATGAAGTTCTGATCAATTTAGGTACACCAAAGTGTGAGAAATCCGGAACTGAATTCTGTATGCACGTACTGAAAGTAGTCGGGTTCTGAGTAATGTATCTTTTTAATGAACCGTTGGAATGCTATGATTTTTGAGTGTGTTGTGGAATATTGAGTTGTAAATGTACCATAAAAATTTAAAGAGGATCAGGTAAGTATTAGTACTGCAAATATTGGATAATCTGAAACTGTGTTTCGGTGAAACAGAATTCCTTTACAGCTATCTTCATAATTTGTTATGTCATCATGCATTAATTGGCTTGCTACTTTGCATGGGTGTCATTGAGAATCACTATCACTTGTTAAGTCATCTTATTTAGACACATACTTCTCTTCTATTCTATATATCAAAGTTCAATACAGTGGCGTACTTCATTCCGTATTGGCGTGTTTTAACCAATTCATACGGTGCTTTTGTTATAATGATATCTTTAAATTCAACCGTTGGAATATGATGAAATTTTAGTATGTCGTAGTTTACCTTGTTATAGAAGTACAATAAAATGTTCACGCGGATCAGGTCACGTTTGCTACTGCAAAGCTTGCACAATATATGACTATGGTCTGCTGAGTTTAAATCCCGAATAGGGGACTGATTCCTATTTATCTGATTCTCCGCTTATCGGACAAAGCTTAAATTTTAGTATGATGTTTGTATATATGAAGGTTTCCTACTGTAGAAATTTCATGAAGTTCTGATCACTTTAGGTACACCAAAGTGTGAGAAATCCGGAACTGAATTCTGTATGCACGTATTGAAAGTAGTCGGGTTCTGAGTAATGTATCTTTTTAATGAACCGTTGGAATGCTATGATTTTTGAGTGTGTTGTGGAATATTGAGTTGTAAGTGTACCGTAAAAATTTCAAGAGGATCAGGTAAGTATTAGTACTGCAAAGATTGGACACAACAAACTCAAGAACAACAACGTCAAGAAGCTAATGCATGGAGAAAGAGTATAGCGGATGATATGTGGGAAAATGTTCGTGAACAAAGGGATTTAGAATTGTATGGAGACCGTTAAATTGAAGGGGAAAAAAATTATCTCGTTGCACAAAATAACATACTATTGATACAGAGATATGATCATTTTCATTTATTTTTTTCTTTTGATTAAAGATCAATGTTATTTGCAAATAAGGGTTTATTGTTTTTTAAAAGAGAATGAGTTAGGAGTGAACTCTCTCAAACTCCTCCAAACTCCCTCTAATAAACTCTCTCAAACTCCCTACACTCCCCCAAACTCCCTGAACTCAAAAACACAAAACTCTCTCAAACTCCCTACACTCTCTCAAACTCTCTCAAAATCCCTGAGATTAAAAATACACTCAACTCCCCCGAAATCACTCGAGGACTAACCCCCTGTACATCTTAAGATTCTGGAGCTTTTCTTGCAAACACAAAGCATTGATCATTACATCTTTCTTGACTGCCTCAAATGTCAATTGTATCCGAGGATCCTGTTGTTTCTAGGATCTTTTTGAGATTCTCTATCGCTGATTCAACACTGGAATACATTGATGAATTTTCAATATCAGATGGTTTCATGTTGCGTTTCCTCTCTGGATCTACTACATCACCTTCCTTGATTCCTCCAATTTTTTGAAATTTCATCATTCTGTGTTGGAGCAACCCTTATGTGTCCATCCCAACTCCTGGTTTTTAAAGGATAGTTTCAGTTTCAAGTACAGAAAAGACATCTTTTCTCCAAACAATGTTAAGTTTGCACAAAGACATAACACAGTATGTAGAGGACACATATATGAGATGTTGAATCCTCTGCCATACTGGGAGAATATTATGCAAAATCTTCGCAAGTTAGAGCTGCAAATTGTATGGAATGAAAGTTCCCATAAAGATAACTAATATCCAGCATCGATAGGGAGAGTATCATCATGACACCTGTTGATTTTGTTGTAAATCTGCCTGAAGAGGTGAGTGGTCACACCAGTGAGCCTCGAACAGCTTCTGAAGAAGGTCCTCATTCCAACCAGTAGTTGTGCTGCTAAACAATTGATAGATAGACCCATTGAATGCCTGACAAATTAAGCTCTTCACTGAACAAGTTGTACACATTCATTTGTTACTACGTATCCAGTCAAACGGATTAGCATTGATCAAAATTGAACAGAAACCACACACGAACCCAAAATTTCACCAACAACCACAAAACTGTAGGGTAAGGGTCTAGACAAGAACCTAGTTTATTTCATCACTGGTTTGTAAAAAATCCGTAAATAATAAATTCAGCACTGAACCAGAAAGAAGTGAAAAACGGAGAATCCAACGCTTGATCACAATGGGTATATCAACAGTATGAAGAACGTTCTGAACATTGTCTGTAAGGTCAGAACCAAGAAACTTACTCATAAGACAGTCCCAAGGCCTTCCAAAACATAACTTGCTCCTCTCAGAAGGCATCAAGCAGTACAAAGAGGTGGAATGGAACTATATGTAACAGAATCTTGATTCAAATGGAAAGCAAAAAAACGATTTCGCATCTAATGCGAAGGGTGATGAAATGGTGCAAGTATCATCATTGCTGTTGTACAATATGGCACAGCTGTCCGAACGCTGACAAATCATAAAGATTATACCGGTTGATGACATAGCTATTGGTACACACACATCCCCAACTTTACGATTGAGTTTTTTCAAATCCCTGCGGTACTTTCTCTTCCAACTTGTATGGCTCTAGTACCCAAAGTTCAGTCCACTCCTTATTACTGATCAGAACACCAATCTTTCCATCAATTAAAATTAACAAATAGTTGAGATGTAATTCACTATCTACAATATCAGGCGGAAGTTGGATACCTGCAATCCACTTCTCTTGGTCTATGGAAAAAACATAAATTTGACGATGGTTGTTAATCCAATGTAAACACCCATTGAATGTATCGACCAAGCTACCAGAAGTTTTCAAATCAGCCAATCTCTTCCAAATCCAAGTGACTGAATCAAACATCTCGCAGTGGTACTCAAAATACACGCCCCAGGTATTTGAAATACGAATTATCTTGTACTGCAACGTAGGGTAAGTTTGTGTCACCACTATTCGCATTCCCACATTTCGAAATTTGGTTCTAGGGTTTGGTATCTTTCTCCATTCCCGAGTGGCAGGTTTACATATGTATAAAACCGGAATACTCTTTCTTATATGTGATTTATCGAGAGTTATACAACAAAGCAAAGAACCATAAGGAGAAGAACCTACAATATCAATGCTGGGTGATGGTAGAAAGTCGAGAGAAGGAGATGGATTCCTTGGCGGACTAGAAGGATCATCTTTGAATGGAATGAATCTGATAAAGTTAGACAAGTTCTTAATAGAAAGCCAGACGACAAGGTAGAAACCTGATGCAACAATGGGAGTCCTCTGAGAGTCTCCCATGAATGTGGTTATGCCAATCTCTGCAAACCCATTGAAATTGCTGTAAAAGAGCACCAAGGGATACTCTTGTTAAGATCTCAAATACTATAACTTCATCCGGTAATGCACTTTGCATGAGTTGTGTAATACCTTCTTCACATTCTCCAAAACTCTCCTTCAACAATACTAGATCCTTGGATCTGGCTGCAGTAGCAGTCCCAGGTAATAAATAGGTAAGATTCCTATCAATAAAAGATAATGAGTAAGCTTTTACTGAATATCCTTCTTGTTCTTTATTTAAAGAAATCTCCAACCCTGTTAGATCTTTATGTCCTGGACAAGCAATAGTTTCGGGTAACAGTTTTGGCAACAAGCTTTGCCCACTGCATTCTTCAAATCCTCTGAAACTCTTCATCAACTCCACTTGATCTTTAATTATGGCAACAGTAATAGACCAAGATAACAAATTCTGCCCCATGAGATCTTCATGTCCTAGATGAGCAGTAGTGTTGGATAACAAAACTCCGAAAAAATACTTTACGTGTTTTTTCAAAATTCTCCTTCAACCACAATAGTTTATCTTGTGAGCCCGTACAAGTGGTACTAGTTAAGTTTTGGTTGCCAAAACTCCCAATTGTTTATGGAGATCAGAAAATGATGGGGGAGCTTTTACTATGCATTCGACATGTTCTTCTGCGAAACTCTTCTTTCTCTCCACTTGATGTTCAGAATTTGCACTAGAAGGGATATTTGCAGTTATGTGCAGCCATAATCCTTCACCATGTTCTTCTTCTTTGCCCTTCTGCATCGCCATTCGAGCGTCTCTGTTGGTCTACTATCAAAAGTGAACCTTAAGCTTTCGATTATACTTTCAAATTAGGTGAGCTCGTACCTGTTGACAATGTGAAAATAAAATAAATGTAAATAACAGAATAGAGCTGACTAGAACGAGGTCTAAAGCTTAGAACGCGATGATAAACTAGTCCGGGACAACATCTAAACTCAAGAACCCAAAAGATCACCTCTCAATCCATAGAACTCAATAATATTATTTCACATAAAAGGTCTGAGTTATGTTGCCGGTTGCATCTTTTTATACAGCTATAGCTTAGATTTCTATTTCTTGTGTTTGTGCTTAAATTGGATTCCTTTGCCTAATCATAGATGGTTTCCTAGTTAAGATGACTTCTTTTTCCTACTACTTGTTAGAAAACTCTGTCACCTTCCTAAACTAGGAACACTAATTCTTAGGAAACTCTTCTTATCAAACATAGTTTCGGTGAAATTTCTAATTTGATTACAAAAGTCTAGGTCAAGGTCTGTCTGTTCATAGCACCAACTGTGGAGATTACAGAAAAGATTAATTTAATCAAATTGAATCAGAATCACTATGATCAGAGGAGGTGATACCTTTAATCAAAATTGTATAGAAAGTTTACTAAATTGTGATCAAATTGACTACCTGATTACAAAATTGTGATCAACATAAGACGATTACTTCAAATTGTGAAATGAAGATCAAATTGAACACCAACTTATTCTGTTTTGATTTTCACAATCAGTGAGTTGATAAAGGAGACACCTTTATCAGTTCTAGCAACTTGGAATGATAAAGGAGGAACCTTTATCATTTCTAAGCATTTTCTAGTGATAGAGGAAACCAAAAAAAAAAAAAAATATCGTGAAAGAACACATACCAACTTAAAACTGTAATATACAAAACTTCGTAATCTTAAAAACCAGAAACAAATACAATTGAAAGAAGTAAGTTACCAAATCAACTGAAAAATTACTCAGAGACAGAATAAACTTCTCTGCTAAACGAAAACCCAAACCTGAATCAGTGATCTTAAATCAATAATCTACTAGAATGGAATTCATACCCCTGAAATTAGTATTTGAAGATTAAAAATATTGATGTTATGTGAGTGTCAAATAACATAGTGGCTGACTCACCATGTAAACCAGGTGTATGAATATGTCAAGGACACCAGGTCATGTACATGTCTTTTAATTAAGATTAGTTTTCATGCATGTACGCCTATAAATAGGCCTATTGAGCTGATTGTGGAAATAGAAATAATAAGAAGAGTAGCCCCTTTTTCTCTCCACTAAGTAATGCTATGACCTTTCGTATTCCTCTTGTACTACACGGTACAAAGTACATATAGTATAACTAACTAATTAATACACCTAATTTAATTAGTGTTTAATATTCATACCTTGAGTTGGTATAGTCCAACGTATCAGTACACTGTTAGCAATAGCTATTTGGTACACGCCATTATAACACGTTATCAGCACGAATAGCTCGATGCCGCCAATTGATAAACCAGTGTTCGACGATGTTTATGCCAAGCTGCCCGGGATGATACCCACAAAGCCATATAATCAACTTCATAATTTATATTTGTGTTTTGAGTTGAATTTGTGTTTTTGATTATATATGTGAATAATAATACTGACTCTGTTGCTTTTATTGATCAGGGTAGTAACACTATTAATGAAGGAAAATTGTTCTACAAGTATTGTAAACTTGTACGAATGTTTTTGGGTAAGTACGGGAAGGTGAGAACCGCGACTCCGTAAACTTTAATAATTTTCCGCTATATTATTTTTGTTATGGTACTTGCGATTTTAATACCGGCGAAGCGAGAAATTGTTGTATCCCTAGAGGATAACACAAATTTAATTTCTCTTGCTCTAAATAATCTCCAGAGATTTTGAAATAATTCCACCAGAAGCTGGAATTTCGTCTAAGCATAGTATGGATGCAAAAAGGCACGGTCCGCTAGCCGTTTGGTCCCAGAAGTGACCCATTATAAAGTGCTAGCCGGTTTCTATCAGCGGTCCCTTAAGTGACCTGTGACTGATATTGAGGAATTTTCCTATAAAGAGTGTATCCATTTGTACACTTGTAAATTAATATTTCGTTGAAGGTGACAAAATTGGAGATTTGTTGATATTGTATTAGTGCCATATTTGTTTGGATGTTTATCCTTTGTTTTAAGTTTTGTTTATTTTCTTTGCTTATTTTTTAAATAATGGATTCCAGAAGCAATCCATGAGATGTTGTCGACTCCAGAAGCAGTCCAACATACATTTTGTGCATTCCTGTAATAATCCATAAAATAGACTCCAGAAGTGGTCTATCGAAATAGTTGGATTCCAGGAATCAACCACGAATTTTTGGGGTTCCCGAAGTAGCCCATGGTTATGTAATGATTTTGTTAATGACTTATTAATGCATGTCTCTCGTCCAAATGTGACATCGGATATGGATTCCTGAAGTAATCTATCCATTTTAAATAGACGATAGAGATATTTGTCTCTAAACAAGGGAACAACAAACACAAATTTTTTTCGAACCATTTCTGTAACCTTGTAGAGGTTTTGGGAAATGTGAAATGCCATTTCGGGTTCGAATAATATGATAGACGACTCCGGAAGAGCGTGTATCATATTGGAGGTATAACAGTCATCTTTATTAACGCCTTATAATATTCCGGATTCCTGAAGAATCTATTGAGTTTTTGAGAATATTTGGCGTTACCACCTTGAAATAACAAACAAGCATTTTTATGGATTATTTTGTTACTTCATTTGTTTTTGTGCCAGAAGCACATCGTAAAGAAACGTAAGGATTTCTTTTATGGGGTGGGCCATAGGAGAATTCGAACAGTCGAATTCCACATTGTCATTAGCCAGAAGTTTAATGACCCTTGAATTATTCATGCTCAGGCATGATCAGTATGGACACCCATGTTCTACCAAGATGAGTAGACGATTCAAAATGCTCATGGACATCCTTTACAGAACCTGAAGCTTCTATTAGATAAGGATGTAAATTGTGTTATTGGTCCCTGAGACAATTAGCTGTTAAAATTGCATTAACATTAACATTATGGTAACCTGTTACTGAATCACCAACATTAACTCCTAGAAAGGATTCAAGGTGGAAATTGCAGGACTTATTTACCCTGCAATAGGAAAATTATTTCAGTACTTTAATGTATTGATAGACACATCTACTAGATGGTCTCTTGTTATATTAACACGTAATATTAGATTTTGCCGAACTGGTTGTGCAAATCTTGTGGTTGCAGATACCCTCCATTTAAGTATTTATGTTGGTGGTAAATTGATAGGCTTTGATGCTTTTCCTCCAAGTTGGTGTTATATCGAGCATATAGTTAGCACATGTGCGCACTCGACATGGTCTAGTTGAGTTCTTTATTTAAAGCATCTTTAGTTTATTGCTCGACCAACTATTTACCATCAATTATATCTTGGGAAACAACCTTACAACTTGCGTGTTTGTTCCATAACGTCACCTAGCTATATATGTTGGTTTCGATTCATAAGACATTTAAAACCATGTGCTGGTAATGTCTTATTGAAGATGAGACTGTATTCCCGCCGTTAGGGGAGGAAGTAAGCCGTTACAAGGAACGACGTGAAATGGCTCATCTTTTGTCAAGCTCACAGTTGTTTTTGGGATACCTATTGTGTAGTTAAATTAAAACCCAAAAACTATCATGAGCAGAATTGCCTTTGAAAATAAGCAATTATGAAACCAAAGGCTTCCAGAAATGAGATAGTAATGTCTCCGCCATGATCAGGAAAACTAAAATGCCACCAGAAGTTGGCATGACAACCCGCCACCAGAAGTTTGACAAGAGTATGGTTAATAACCTTAAAGGTTCTCTCACTTTAGTCAGGGGGAGAAACGTCACCATAAAAGGATGGTGCAAATTATGATAACCTAAAAGGTTTTCCCTCCTTAACCACGGGGAGAAAGACTGCCACCTGAAGATGGCACGTATTATGTCGACAAATTTAAGGACTTTTCCCTTGAAGTCATAAAGATGACATACACCACCTAAACGTTGTAGTAAGCAATGTCGACAATTCAACAGGTTATCTGATTAAGTAATTATACTGATCAAACAAAGTTTGCCTGCCGCTAGAACTGGCGTGAGACATCTTCTTTGTTTTCTCACACCAAGACATTGGATGTAATTGAGGTGTTGGAGATTACTCATGATTAAAACAAATAACTGCAGTAGCTCTGGGAAATATTGTTGGTCACTTGCTTGAGGATGCATACACGGGAAGTTGTCTCAGCAGGTTAAATCATGCATCTCGCAGTGACGAAGTCGCGTGTTAAAACACGTTTGAGGCCTGCATAACTGCCTCATATATGCCTCTTAAAAGAGAGTCCAATCATTTTTCCAATATGTAGTGCTCTTAAAGAGAGACTACAGATAGTACTCGTGGAGACTATTAGAATATGACCCACATTCTCTAAACTTATACCTCATTAAATTGAGGATATCGTAATGCCCCTGAAGTGGCGCTGGCACCGGTCTATGAAATTTTCATGAATGTGCATGCACTAGAGAATGTGTTAGATTATATATAATTGTCGATTACTGTTTACAATAGTGGTTGTGTACCCCTCTGCAGAGGAACATCGACATTGTGATTGGTAGGCATATAATCTATTTCCTCAAACTAAGACAGAGGATGGAATATCTCCAAAATGCGCAAAAGATCGGATCCGACTCACACCGTAAAATTAAGAGGCCTGAAAATTACAGGTTGGTATTTGAGATTAAGCGCAGAGAGAATAGTATTATCGCTTTAAGTGCGATTGAGGGTTTCCTGCTGAACCCCAGGATTGGTTCTGCAAAACTAAAGGTATTCTCCTAATATTGATGCACCTTAGCGTGGTAGTCTCTGAAGGACTCTAATTGCATCTTGCTTTGTGATTATTTTTGAGACTTTGAAGGATTCGACTTTTCCTAGACCAGGCAGCCACCTGACTTTGTGATTTACGTCAGGTTTGAAATCTAGTCATAATCACCATCCTGATAAACTTGATGAACAATCCTTGTGTATTTTATGTTCTTGGTATAAGTTTAAAATCCGGATGAAATGATGATATCATTTTGGCTTCTGAAAGAACCCTTAGTAGCGCTAAAATCCACGCTTGAACTAGATTTTTGAGATCTCACTTAAATCGAAATATTTGCTCGACCTGAAGTTCGAGGACATGCTAGCATAATAAAATTTGCATGTATATACCAGAGTATCTAGTTTTGATACTCATAATACTTACCGTGCTTCTAAATTAGCACCATTACTGGGAAGTGATCGATCTATCTGATACGTACGTTAAAACTATGGTCCAGAAGTACCATATATTGATATAATGCATGCATTATCTTGTGTTTTCTGACTTTTGATTTGCAGGTTACACTTTTAGATGCTGAAATTGATTCTACGGTATTTATGAGTTTACAAAAGACCTTTCATTGTTATGCCTGAAGTTAAAGCGGAAAATAAATTGGTGTACAATGGACTGAGGATTTAAATGCAAGGTGTACAATGGCGATTGTGCACCCGGCACAAGACCAGCAGTCAATCCTCCATAAACTGCAAATGGTAAAGCGGTTTTCTGAAGGCTATATAATGTTTGCACCACCAGCCGCTTTAAGAAGTCATGCTTTAGGGGGAGTAAACTCGTAGAATCTTTGGCTGGACTAAAACGCGATGTACTCTTTTTCTTTCGCCAAGGTTTTGTCCCGTTGGGTTTTCCTTGTCAAGGTTTTAATGAGGCAGCATATGCGTGTTCAACACCGTTATCGGACGACGTCCGTTGTACTCTTTTCCTTTGGTCTGGTTTTGTCCCACGTGGTTTTCCAGACGAGGTTTTTAACGAGGCAACATTAGCATCGACGTCAACATCATTATGAACTTTGGGCGTTCAGGTTTTGTCCCAAGTGGTTTTCCTGACGCAGGCGTGTAGGTTTTTATCCCAAGTGGTTTTCCTGGCGTAAATCTTGTCAAAGAAAATATTTTTGTGGCGGCGACCACCCTCTTTCTAAGCTCGGGTTTTGTCCTAAATGGTTTTCCTGACGCAACTTTGACAGAGGAAGCATTTCATGGCGGTGATCAAGCCCACTCCAAGTTCAGGTTTTTCCTAAATGGTTTTCCTGACACGGTTTCGGCGACGGGAGAAAATTCGTGACGACCATCATCACTTTAAAGCTACCAGTGTTGTACTCTTTTTCCCTCGTCCGGATTTTGTCCCATTGGGTTTTACCGGTAAGGTTTTAACGAGGCAACATAAAAATGGTGGTCATCCAAGGGGAAGTGTTATGTGACGTGTCAAATAGCATAGTGGCTGACTCACCATGTAAACCAGGTGTATGAATATGTCAAGGACACCAGGTCATGTACATGTCTGTTAATTAAGATTAGTTTTGATGCATGTACGCCTATAAATAGGCCTATTGAGCTGATTGTGGAAATAAAAATAATAAGAAGAGTAGCTCCTTTTTCTCTCCACTAAGTAATACTATGACCTTTCGTATTCCTCTTGTACTACACGGTACAAAGTACATATAGTATAACTAACTAATTAATACACCTAATTTAATTAGTGTTTAATATTCATACCTTGAGTTGGTATAGTCCAACGTATCAGTACACTGTTAGCAATAGCTATTTGGTACACGCCATTATAACAATTGAGAAAGTGTACCCTAATTTACTGCATATTCTTCTTGCGACAGAGCCGATAGAAAAAACTAGTGGGCTACGAAGAAACCGAACTCAACCGCAGAACCACACCGATCCGACCCATTTGTCCAACGGGTTCCTAATACAATATTATTTTAAAGATACTTTTACTTAATCGATAAAATAATAATTTATTATTATTATTACTAGTAGTGTAGACACATGCGCGATGCGCCTGTAATTTTGTTTCAAATCAAACTGAATTTTGCACTCAATAATTTTCTTCCTATAAAAAAATCCATTTGGACACACAAAAAAAATGTTTTACGTGGAAATGGTCACTTGTCAAACCTTTTACTCCCTTTCTGGAGAACTTGATGCTCGAAACGGCCCAATTGCAAAGTCTGGGTGCCTTGATCTCGAAGGGGACTTGTACACGTTTTACGCATGGAAACCACGTGTTTGAGAAGAATTATTTTCGGTAATTTAACAATCTAACCCTCTGTCTTTCTCCCCTCCATCACGGCCCCCGAAGCTAGTTCTCTGTTTATTATTTCCTGTAAACCAACATCAAGCTTTCATCACAGAAGTGAGAGAGAAAACCACTAAGAGATGGTTGAAAAATC
Source organism: Papaver somniferum (assembly GCF_003573695.1). Classification (NCBI taxonomy): domain Eukaryota; kingdom Viridiplantae; phylum Streptophyta; class Magnoliopsida; order Ranunculales; family Papaveraceae; genus Papaver; species Papaver somniferum. The sequence continues at coordinate 20,950,445 of NC_039365.1, read as the reverse complement.
ATTGATATCTATTCATCAAGGAAGTACTAATGTTTTGTTAGCATTAAAATAGGTCAGCCTCAATCGAAATCACAGGTGGCAACGGATGGTTTTTATCTTCCATTAAATCCATCTGGATATTAGGAATGGGAGCCAACAGTGTATTAAGGGTGTGGGTGTGTTTTGGATTTGGATTTCATTAAGAGATGAATCGACAAAGGGAATGACCAACCCATTCACGAACCCCAGAGATGAATATGGATGAATTACGTGAATTCTGAAGCAGTCCCCTGAGCACCAACTCAAGTTAAATAAGGAATGAAGCAGATTGAGTATAGAAGGAGAATAAATCAAAAGAGAGATCTCAAATTCCGAGTAGAGAAAATCAATCTGTACGAAGAAGAAAGAGAATAAAAGGAATTGAAAAAAAAAAGACGAACCGAGAGAAACAGTGAAGATCAGAAGATTCAGTAGGTGTTTTGCAAATATGCGGTGAAATTAAGGACATTTTAGTAAAATAGGGTGGCCACGGTTGAAATAGAGGTCTTTTCTTTATATCAGTAAGATTGGTCGAAAAAGAGGTATTTTCTTTATATTAGTAAGATTTGTTGTTTAAAATCCAAAAATACTTTTTATTTTATTACGACAAACAGAAATGATCAAACAAAGCATTTGGTTGTTATCGTAGCAACAAGCTGGGCTCCAACTCCTTTTTGAATAGCAATGTCTAATTATTAAAAATAAAATTATCTAAATCTCTGTTGGCATCGTTGCTAGCTAGACAATTCTTCAGACGCTTGAAAAAACACAAAGTATTTTCACCGAGTTCCCCTAAAGTAGAGAAAGCACACCACGACCATATCCTTGTGAAACGCACTTGTCCAAGTATTTAATACGTTTTCGGGAAACAACACTAGAAATAACTTTTCTTGGGACGAAAGAGTGAATGCCTTTACCAGTGAATGGCGATACAACCGTGACATCCACACAAACATCTTGTCTATTTTCCTAGTTGAGAACAAGAATATCAGCATGCCTCAAATCTATGTCGTCATCCGTCAGAAAACCAAGAGAAACTTCCTTGCGCACAGGCACACCATCTTTGTAACAAATGTCAGTAATAACATAAAGAACAAAATCATGTCGAAACTTAATTCCAACATCGTTAGCACAGTGAAGCGCGTGATCCCCAAAGATGTCCATGAATCTGTTACAACTCGAGCATAAACTATTCTCAACAAATAGTGGGATACCGAGACGATAGCAAAGCACAACTCTAATAGTATTTTATACATATAATACTATATCAATTTCAAGAATAATTCTTAATTTAAAAAATTTATTTGGGAAAAACAAGAATTTCCATGTTAAAAAATAAAAATAAAGTATCTTAGGATAAATACTGAAATACATTTTAAAAATGGTATGCATTTGTTTTTAAAGTAATAAAAAAACAAATGTTATGCATTTGTTTTTAAAATGGTATGCATTTTTAAAAGAACGCGCAATTGGGGGATTTGGAAACTAATTGGGGGATATGAATTACTTCCCCCAACCAAAGGTGTCTGCTAAGGGGTGTTTTTTTTGGGGGGAATACTAAAACACCCTTAGATTAATTAAAAAACATTATGAAAAGACTGTTACACCCTTTCAACTAAAACATAAAATCAAAAACCAAATGAAATATCCCCCATTTCTACACCATCAGTTCCGGCACACTCAGTTAGGGTTAGGTTTTGAAAAAAAAAAATTCTTTCATCTTCCTCTCCTCTTCTTCATCGTTCTTCATACTCTACGATTAATCGTTTAATCAAAAATTTCTTCGTCGATTAAAACCAACCCATAAGAATTCCTCCACGAAAGAAATCAGATTCCCAACCGAAATCAAAATCGATTGCTCAACAGAAATTAGAGAAAAGGCTTGCTTTGATTGCTCAAGAGCAAGAACACGAAGAACAAGAGTTATCGGACGATCAACTACTTAGAAATATGGCTTCTGTGAGAAGGTACGTCATTTAAAACTGTTCAATTAGTGTTTCAATCGATTTGTAGCTATGGGTTTAGGTCAAAATCACGAAACCCTAACTGAAACAGTTGAGTTTCAGTAGTTCCGGCACTCAATTTCATATGAATACCACACCGGAAATCAGTACCGGCATTCAATCTAGGATGAAGACCACACCGTTAATCAGTTCCGGCATCTAATTTTGGTTGAAGACAGCACCGGAACTTAGTTTCAGCATTGTATTTAGGATGAACACCACTTCTGAACCTAGTATCGTCATTGATTTGAACTTTTAGCACCATTACCTGTGTGTTGGGGATGCTTGCTTGTTGAACTTGTTTACTTTCTTAGGTTGGTTCTTCAAAAAACATTTCATGCTCACGAAAATCATGATCCAAGGGTGTTGGTTCATCATATAATTCCAATTATGAGTTGTTATCATTAACCGAAAATTGAAGATATGATTGTTGTTGCAGTTGAGCTAAAGATTCAGCAGCTGCAATTCTCTCCTCACAATCATCTTCCATTTTCACAAAAAAAATTTCACTGAAAAATATTTTTTCCTCCTTCTACTCCACCTCCCTCACACAAATTCAAATAAAAATACACACTAATCTATCCCCCAAATACTTAAGATTTTACTAATTATTATTAACCACTAAACCTGATTAGTGAGGGCTAGATTAGGAAATAAAAAATAATTACATAAGGGGTGACCCAGATTTGATATTTGGATCCCTATTTTGTCATGTATCTATATCCCCCAATTAGTTTTGATAACCCCCAATTGCGCGTTCTTTTGAAATGGTATTCTTATTAATTTCCATGAAAAAATATTTTTATACAGAAATGTTTTGTATTTAACATACAATTTACAATTCAATTTAGTCACAAACAATACAAGTTTTTAAATCACTAAGACGTCTTGTCATCCCAATGGTGTATGGAAATTATCTTTTATTTTCTAATAAAATTATTTTTTTATATAATATATGGGACCTGTTAATGTTTAAGAGGAACTTTTGAAATGTATTATATTATAATTTTATCGAATTTATTATTTTAGCACTAAGGGCCCGAGTCGGAACTGGAAAATTTATTATTTTAGCGAGACTATTATATTATCGAGTATTATTTTAAAAAAGTTTTACTGTGATTTTTAGGTTTACGTATACCAGTAGATTTTGGTTTGGTTCTGGTGAATCCTAAAATCGAACCAAAACCAGTCGTAAAAAGTGGTTACTACACCAATCTTTGTCTATATGGAAGGTCCTTCTCTTATGTTATAAGGTCATTCATGGATTATTTATCATAAACCCTAGATTTGATAGATCAAGATATCTCTAAAACATTTCTAGTTGACCAGTGAGGTCAAATCAATTATGTTACTGAACGTGTAAACCTTAATTTCTGAGGAGCATCTTGTAACGAGAATTAACGCTCTGCTAGAAGATTTTTAAGAGCATATTCTAACGAGAATTACCATTCTGCTAGAATGGTTTATAAGAGAAAGTCCTAGAGAGGATTAGTGTTCTTTTAGAAGTTTTGCAGGTGCATGAATATACTGGAGAAAGGTATGTACATCTATAGTTCGAAATCCGGTAATAGGTAATTGGTATAACAACTTAAATTAGTGTGTGTTCAATATGGACTAGGTCCCGGGATTTTTCTACAAGATTGTAGGTTCCTTGTTAATAAAATTTCCTGTTATATTGTTTTGTTTTTTTTAGAGCACTGCTCTGTCGAACTCGCAAGCATTGCTATCTCAAGCTTGCTTGTCAAGTTTAGTTGACAAAACTATAAGTCTTGATTTCTAGTCTACTTATAGCTAAGTCTCGGATTAGGATAGAAAGTGTAGTTGAGATTTAGACTTCACGACGTTCATCGATTGAAGACGAAGAACTACTAAGGGGAGCTTGTGGAACTTCATCAACAAAAGGTAACGTGGAGACTTGAACTCATCTATCACTCAAAAGTCTATCTACTCTATCTCTTATTTGAGACAAAAGTCGTATAGCTATATAGAATTCAATTATATACATTTGATATATCGAACTGAGTTTAATTCGCATACATATTTCTCGAAATATGTGTTGGTAATATTTCTCCAAGTTCATCTTATATTCTTGACGAAAGGAAAAAGATGATCATGTGAAAATCGCCTGGTAACATCTTACATGATTTGTGTAAGACGGTCATTTGATGTAGACTCGGAATGTTTCGTATTGATCATTCGATCACTTGAAAATTGCTTTGAAGGTAATAGTTTGTGTGAGACAGTTATTCCCGTCTTCTAAGAATGTTTCAACGATTGAAATGGGAGTTTAGAACAATTAACCATAATTGGATATAGCACAATATGCGTACTTGTATGCTAGCTATTGCAAGTTATTCCAAGCCCGGGAACCATAGTATGCATAACCGTATGCGTACTGGTTGGTTAGTTGAAAGTCCGGGAACCATAATATGCATACCCATCTACGTACTGGTTGGTTAGTTGAAAGTCTGGGAACTTAGCATGCATACATGTATGCCTACCGGCGTGAAAGTTCAAGTCAGGGAATTTAACTGAGTTTGGTGGTGTACGCAAGTATGGGTACCCGTTTGCATACTTTCGAACCCAGACCAAGTACGGCTACTTAGGTATATGTACCCGTTTACATACTTGAGTGGGTTATCTTCTAAAATCTCTTTGTTCATGAACTAATACATTTATAAATTAAGGAATGCAATCTTTTGTAAAACGTGGATATAATGTTCATGAATTGATTCGAGTGAATCAAAATCGATTTTGCTTCAATTGTCTCTTGTATACTTCTATGAGAATATAAACAATTGAACAACTCTATAACTAGTTTCATTTATGTCATTTGAACAAGTTGTGTTAAGATGAACAAGGTTGATATGAAAGTGTTCATATGGCTAACTTTGGTTAACTATTGTTGAACCAACAAGGTGTACGCGTTTAGGTATGGTTACCCATATTTAAATGAAGTCACTTTTCATTTGTATGTAACAAGCTAAGTTTCGATCTAACGGTTGAAATATATTAGCTTGAATCTAATCAGGTTTTCATCTAATGGTGAATATTGAATGCTTTGTTACAAAGGTAGGATTGATTGCAAACCCTGATTTGAAGACTATATAAAGGAGAACTCTAGCAACTGGGAAACTTAATCCCCACACCTCCTGTGTGATATTAGTTGTGAACAGAGTCGATTCTTCATTAACCTGGGTTTTTCCTAAAACCATTATAGGTTAACGACTTAAAGATTTCATTGGGATTGTGAATCCAGACCCAACTATTTTCTCTGTAGTTGCATGTTCTATTCTTTCTTTATTCTATCGTATTGAGTACTATCTTCTCTAAGATTTTCTCGAGATTTAATCTCTGATAGGCAAGATAAAAAGTAGTCACAAACATATTCGTCTCATCGTTTGTGATTCCACAATATCTTGTTTCGCTACCATACGATTAATATTATTGTGAGGTGATTGATATTACTAGCCTATTCTTCAGGAATATAAGTTATGTGTATCAGTTGGTTCCTGTTCACCTTGATTTATTAAAAGACGGAACAAAACTCGTAGGTATTTATATGGGAGACATATTCATATATTCAATAGACTTTTCTGTGTGATACATATTTGTTTATCAAGTCTTCGACTTTGGGTCGTAGCAACTCTTAGTTGTGGGTGAGATCAGCTAAGGAAATCAAGTGCGCAGAATCCGACGTGGTTCTAGAGGCGTAAGGAACACGACTGTACCTTGATTAGTGTGAGAATTGTTAGGGATCAATTACATTCCAGTCCGAAGTTAACTTGGAGTATGCTAGTGTCTGTAGCATCTTAATACAGTGTGGTGTTCAAATCTAGACTAGGTCCCGGGGTTTTTCTGCATTTTCGGTTTCCTCGTTATCAAAACTTCTGATGTCTGTGTTATTTCTTTTCCGCATTATATTTGGTTATATAATTGAAATATCACAGGTTGTGAATCCAACCTTTAGTTGTTTATTGAATTGATTGACACTTGGATATTGGTTTTTGATACCATCCAAGTTGTAATCAGGCTCACAGATTTCATATGTTTGATTTGATGATTACATTAAGAAACAGAGATATAACTCTTAGATATATTTATTGATTGAGCTCGCTTTATTAGTTGGTGATCTCAGAATTATATTGGAGTTTTTCCATACAGATTGCCTAAACAAAATATTGGGTATGGTTGTTAGACCCCCGCTTTTTCAGTTTTTATAATTGAAATATCACATAATGTACGTTATTAAACCTAGATATTCTTAGTTCACATGTGAAGAACTTATAAGACTCGTTCTTGTTGAATTCATATTTTTGAAATATAGATTACCAGACTTCTTCTTGTTGGAGTTTGGTTCTTGTACAGTTCCGGTACGTACTAGGTTTACATAGTTAAACAATCTCCTAACGTATCGTCCATTACGATTCCTATTCGAAACTTTTTCCAACTTATGACAAAAAAATGGGAGAATTATTTAGTCGTAATCTACTAAGACATATGGATTTTAGGAGCAATATCCAAGGGAAAGTGAATTACATGTGCATGTAAGCGTCAAATCTATCAAAGAGAGACAAGTAAAGGCTAAGAGGGAGAAAATATCACCGTGGTATTGCTTTAAAATTTTGGTGCAATAAATTTAAAAGTAAGAAAAGAAATTATGTATTGGCATAACTAATTGAGTAGATTGACTAGTCATTTTAAATACTATTACTTGAATATTCTTATAAGTTGTTATTATGCTACGAATCTTCAGCAAGACGAACATATGCAGAATTGAACGCGTTAAAGATTTAAGAGACCAAGAAGTATAGTAGAATTAGAGCACAGTGTTATTCTAACTGTGAATTTATTCGTATGTTTGATGAAGATTCATTTGATGAATTTAATCAAAAGGTGTCTGAAATTGTTAATGCATATTATGCGTTAGGGAAGACCATTCCCTAAAAGGACATTGTGATGAAAATTCTCTGATCTTTACCACCAAGATACGAGTCCAAGAAACATGCCGTCATGGAAGGGAATAACCTTGAAAAGATTTTTAGAAATACTCTTGTTGGAAAGTTAAAGATCTTTGATGATGAACTGCAATCCAAAACCGGAAAGGATATTGCGTTCAAGGCACTGAAAAACCCTAAAACTCCTTAAAGTGAAAGTGTTGACAACGCTTGAGATGATCTTGTTGATCCCGATTTTTAAGATGAAGATCTTGATAAGTCAGTATCATTGACCACAAGACAGTTTAGAGAAATTCTTAGGAACAAAAGTAAATGATTTTCCATAGAAAAACCTCCAACGTCAGCTAAGCCACATAATCGTAATTCTGTCAAAAATAGAGATTCTAGCGATACCGACGATGAGGATATTCCACAGTGCATCAAGTGTAAAGGGTTCGGTCACTTTGCCAATGAGTGTCCAAATCGTAAGAAATACACTATGCTGCAACACTTGATGAAACATTTGATCATTATGATTCCGAAGAGGATGATAATTCAAATGTAGCACTATTGGGAGAAATTGTCAATTTTGATGAATTTAGCAATACTCATATCAATCTTGATAATTTAATTGATGACTCTTTATCAAAATCATTAGAGGATGTAATGGATTTTTCGTATACTAAATAAAATTCTGTTAATGTTTCATGTACCCTGTGTTTAGCTGCTAATGTTGTTCCTGAATCAATCTCCAAACCGACATGTACCCTTAATTATTATTTCAGTGATGGTCTCGGACTCTCACAATGTTTCAAGTACAAACATAAACTAAGCTATGTCGACAAACTGCAACAGAGGGTTAGTCGTTTATCAAGTATGCTTAAACTTGTTTAAAAGTTCAATCCTGAAGTATACAAAGTTAACTCTTCTTCTTCTTCTAAAAGATTGATTGATTCTAAGGATAAGGTAAAATCTCAAATGAAGAGAAGAGTTCGGGCTAAATGTTCTATATTGGTATTATTAATTCTGTGCAGGAATCTAGTGGTGAGAAATTTAATGCTCACCTCAACATAATCTAATTGTGTTGAAATGTGCATCTTATCTCACGTTCCTTTAAAAGAGATAAGAACTGTGCACATCATGGCTTTAGATCAAAATTGAACATTATTACTTGGATATCCATTTCTTGTCTGTGCATCTTAACTATGTCTCAAATAATGGTATTGTAAATTTTGATCTACGAAATCTGAAGAAGGATAAAAATGACTTTTTCATTCTATTTTACGTTTTATGTATTCTAGTGCGTGAACTGTTATGATTCTGAAATCTTGCATGGTAAATATCTTCTACTTCAAGACTCATATCTCTTTCACAAGAATTTTTGCATGTTGAGCTATAATTTGTGTTTCACAAATCCATTTCATTCTTACAAATCATGGAGGCTCTAAGCACAACATCTTCTCATGGAATCTCTGCTCCAATGGTTGTTGATACTTATACAACTAACGAGGAAGAAGAGATGCCCTTTCCTTTTGTCTCATCTCTTAAGAGGAAAAAGAAGAATAAGAAGAAACCTATAGAGGATCACTCCAATCAGAAAAGGTTTGAAAATCTTCTTGAAGAACTTAAGAAAACCAAGAAGGAAGTGCAGGGACTGAAGAAGATTTTACATAATTCTCTCAAACTACAAGAAGCACTTGTCAATCAATAACCTACCAGGTTTGCAGGAACTAACACCTTCATTCATGAACCGTATGTTCATATTCCAGTTGTTGATAAGGAGTTTGGAGATGATAAGGAATTTTTTAAATATTTTAAAAACTAGGAAACTTCTTGTGAGAATTTATTCTTACTTTTGAGAAGGATAACCAGGGTTTGGTATAACAAAAATTGTGATCACGCAAGCTATTTCCAACGTTTTTCATCTTGCATGATTTTAGATTTATTTATTTAAATTCTATATTTTTTGGAAGATGATCTTGCAGTATGTAATCATTATTGGTTTAATTATTGCAAAAGTCTAATGAAATATATGTGCCTTTGCGTTTTCGTGAATCGAGCTTATATTTCATATATGCTCAGAAGTTAAATCTATTATGTTTTTATAAAACGAAAAATATAACAAACTCTTTGAGAATTTTCTTGAAGTATTGATCTACTTGTGATCACACTTTGTGGTTTTAGTTCTTGACTCACTCCGTAAGATTTTCTTATGTTGAGTCATATCGATCAAAATTTTATTTTTGCCCGTAACGGGCGTTTAGATTATTTTAAGTTGACTTGTTGGATACAAATCCATGTGATTTTTTAATGTCCAAAAAAATCATTCTTTTTCATAAAGCAAGGTCACTCATGTTGTTCTCTTGGTAATGACATCAAATATGGGAGAGTTCTTAAATGAACATGTGCTTAATTGTTATATCTTTGTGGGATGCGTGGATGTGGAATTGAAAGGGGATGCTTGTATCTTAAATCACCTAGATGAGCGCTAAGTATTTTCTTACTATGTGATATCATCTAAATAAAGTTGATGTGGGGAGTTGCATTTTAACTATGTTATAATGTGGAATCTCAAAACTTCCTTAAAACTTGACATATCTTTTGATTATACTCATTACGATCCCGCGATTTTCGTACCTTTGTTAATTTAATTGAAAAAAAGAGGAGAAGCTTTTAGAGCACTGCTCGGTCGAACTCGCAAGCGTTCCTATCTCAAGCCTGTTTTTCAAGTTTAGTTTCCAAAACTTTAAGTCTTGATTTCTAGTCTACTTATAGCAATGTCTCGGACTAGGATAGAATGTGCAGTTGAGCTTTAGACTTCACGACGTTTATCGATTGAATACGAAGAACTACTAAGGGGAGCTTGTGGAACTTCATCAACAAAAGGTATGTGGAGACTTAAACTCATCTATCACTCAAAAGTCTATTTCTACTCTATCTCCTATTGAGACAAAAGTCGTATAGCTATATAAACTTTATATTACACATATTTGATATTTCGAGCTGAGTTTAACTCGCTTACATATTTATCGAAATATGTGTTGGTAAGCTTTCGCTTGAACCAAGGTGATCTTATATTCTTGACGAAAGTCAAAAGATGATCATGTGAAAATCACCTGGTAATATCTTACATGATTTGTGTGAGATAATCATTTGATGTAGACTCGGAATGTTTCGTATTTGATCATTTGAAAATTGCTTTGAAGCTAATAGTTTGTGTGAAACATCTATTCCCGTCTTCTAAGAATGTTTCAATGATTGAAATGGGAGTTTAGAAAAATTAACCATGATTGGATATACCACAGTATGCGTTCTTGTATGGTAATTGTTGCGTGTATATTCCAAGTTCGGGAATCTAAGTATGCATACCCGTATGCGTACTGATTCAACAGTTGAAGTCCGGGAACTATAGTATGCGAACTGGTTTCAAGTGAGTTCGATCATGTACGACAGTATGGGTAGAGTCCTGCTGGGATCTAGAGACGTAAGGAGCGCAACTATACCTTGATCAGTGTGAGATTAGTTAAGGGTCAACTACATTCCCGTCCGAAGTTAACTTGTAGTAGGCTAGTGTCTGTAGCGGCTTAATACATTGTGGTGTTCAAAGATGGACTAGGTCCCGGGGTTTTCTGCATTTGCGGTTTCCTCGTTAACAAAATTTCAGGTGTCTGTGTTATTTCTTTTCCGCATTATATTTGGTTATATAATTGAAATATCACAGGTTGTGCGTAAGTTCAATAAGTTTGGAAATCCGACCTTTGGGTTGTTGATTAAATTGATTGACACTTGGATATTGGTTTTTGATACCGTACAAGTTATCTCTTGTATTCAATCGGGCACAAATTCCTATTTGTTTGACTGCAGATTGAATTAAGAAATTGAGATATAACTCTCGGATATACTTTTCTTAAGATTGAGTCTGACTATCTAGTTGATTCTCTTGAAAGTATATTGGAGTTAGTCCATACAGATTGCCTAAACGAAATATTGGGTGTGGTTGTTAGACTTCCGCTTTTTCGGAAACATATCATCGTAGTATTACTTCAGAGTTGAGATAATATTGAACTTTGGATAAGGACTAATACTATGTTTCTGTATAACAACGACCACGAATATTTGTTTTCAAAAGTTGTTATCGTTATGGAATCTGTTCTTCAACAACAATGATGCTGAGTTGAACACGTTCAAAATCATTGCATCTTGAAATTACGAAGAGTTTAAGGAGTTGAAGAAGCCAAGATAATCAAGACATGATGGATTTGAGGAGTTGTCAAAGTTTTATTTTTTTATCCATATCTATTGATAGTTTTATCACTAAAATTGACAAAGGGGGAGATTGTTAGAGCATTTCTTGGTCGAACTCACAAATGTTGCTATCTCAAGCTTGTTGTCAAATTTAGTTGTCAAAACTATATCTTGATTTCTAATATACATTTAGATAAGTCTCGGACTAGGATAGAAATGTAGTTGAGAAAAAGTGGATCACAACAATCATCATTGCGTTCTACCGTTTGAAGGCGAAGATCAACTGAAGCTTTTGGAGAACTTCATAAACAAAAGGTAAATGAAGACTGAACCACCTATATCTCAAGTTATATTCACTTTTCTATCACTGAGACGATATCGCATAACTAATTAGACTGTTATGCATATGTAAGAGTTTCGAGTCAAGTTTTTCTTGAATAATTAGTTCTTCAAATATAATGACCAAGCTTGATGAATTTCGGTTAAGGAAAATTTATTGTTCAAAATCAAAATCATGATTCAATATTTATCATTCAAAAATAGTCTGAAACAGTGATATGTGTCATTGATGTTATTCGGGAATGTTTCAAATTGATTTAGAGAGAAATATAAAACTACTACAGATTCAGATACAAGAAAGTGTTATCAGTCTCACAAACTGGGAAAACTGTTATAAGTCTGAACTTGTATTACATGTACTTGTACACGTATTGGAGTAGCTATATATCGAAGTACAGATTTGAGGTACTCATATTCTTATGCACATCATGTGAAATCTGTTTAACTCGTGAACCGTATCGGGATGCATACTCGTATGAAAACAATTTTGGAACAGTGGTTATGGAACCATGATTAGTATCCAAACCAGTACGCAAACTAAAACAGTTATGTGTTCTCGAACCAGTATTAGTATCTTAGCTTAAACCTAAAGAAACCTATGCTTTGAATGTCTATAAAAGGAGAACTCCAAGCAACTGGGATCTTTGAATCCCGACATTACTGTTGGTGTGTTATATTTGTATCTAGAGTCATCATCTTCCTAGCTCTTTTAGGGTTTAGCGATAACCAAGACTTCATAGGGATTCGTGAAGCCATGTCCAGTTTTCTTTCCTTGATAATTCATGTATCCTGATCTTGATCGATTGTTGAGATACTCTCTTGAGCAAGATAGATATAAAACATCAAAGTTCTCTTTGTCTCAAACTTTGTTGATTTCACAGGTTTTATACTTGTGATGTGAATAATAATCTAGGCTGCACTTTGGGTTGCATATATAAGTCCGTATTTTGAGGTTAGCTAGACTTTGTTTATTGCTATCGATTTCCATGCCTTTGATCAAACTATTTGATTGTAAAAGGAGATCATATATATATAATTAATATGTGGAAGGCAGATTGGTTCAAAATCTTCAATTGAGGCGAAAAAACTCTTAGTTAGCGTGAAGTTAGCTAAAGGAATCAATTGCGCGGAATCCTGCTGGGATTCAAGAGGCGTAAGGAGCGCGACTGTACCTTAACTGGTGGGATTCCTTTTAGGGCTCAACTAAATTTTAGTCCGAAGTTAATTAGTAGGCTAGTGTATGTAGCGGCGTAATACAGTTTGGTGTTCAATCTGGACTAGGTCCCAGGGTTTTTCTGCATTTGTGGTTTTCTCGTTAATAAAGCTTCTGGTGTCTGTGTTATTTATTTTTCTTCATTATATTGTTTATCTTTATAATTAAAATATCACAGGTTGTGCGTTGATCAATCATAATAGAGACATCCGACCTAGCTTATTGGATAAGACTTGATTGATTCTTGGACATGCAGTGTACACTGGTTGGATAAGACTTGATTTTTTATCTTCATACTGTTAGTAATTCTTGGTATTTTCCTGAAATATGGCATAATTTAACTCCCTAAAAAAATTGAACTAACTTATAAACTTACCACTTCTGTTAATCTTGATAAATAGAGATGGCAAAGATAGTGAGATCGAATAAAAAATGTGGTGGTATGTATGTATATTAAATAAATAATCTAAAATCCATTTATATGATAACTCATACTTCATCTATTATGGATCCAGACTGTGTGCTTTTGTATAACTAGGAATTGTCATCTACTACTAGTCTGTAGAAAATGAGTTACAGAAAGAGGCTCCATAAGAAAATATATACTCAAGTGGTTATGACGACCTCCATTTCCCGCTGACGGGGATTTTTAGAGCATTTCTTGGTTGAACCCACTCGTGTTTGTTTGTCAAGACAGTTGTTAAATTTAGATGCCAAAACGCATTCTTGATTTACTCTACTGAGGTTAGTTTCGGATTCGATTGAGTTTAAGAAGTAGAGCATAGAATTAAAATTATCCTTGAACACTGAAGATTGAAAACTCACACAGACATTGAAGGTTATAAAAAATACTTGTTTATTCTACCTCTCAATCTATTGAAAAAAAATGCTCACATTATGAAAAAAATTCTTATGACGATACATTTATGTGTATGCTCGAGGATATTTGAGCCCAATACTTTAGTTAGAACGACCTTTGTCCCTGGAAGGTCCTTTTGTTATAATGAATCAAAATATGAATCCAATGAGCCAAAAATCACTCAATTCCGAATTATAACGAAGAAGTTATGAATGATTTATTAAAGAAACACTTATATGTGTGGCTAAGGTTGATTTTGTGAATATGAAATTGTACACGAACCGTGAATACGTGACTAAAGGCCTATTTTAGTCAAATACTTGGTGTCTCCTTTCCTAGACAAGGTACCTTTGTTCCAAGCAACCTAACCTTGATAATTCACTATACATAGAGGTTTCATGTAACCACACAAATCATCCCTTGGAAAAAAAATCTATGTGTTGCATAAGGTTGTTTTCTATATCTTTGTTATTCACGAACAAGAGTGATATTTCAAAAGACTTAACTTGGGGATCATAAAGCAAATAAAATTTATCTTCTTTGATAGTTATGAAACCTGTTTCTAGGTGTTTTTCATAAAACCTAGATTCCATAGATCAAGATATCTCTAGCTTATTTCTAGGTGATCTACGTGTAAACCCTAATTGTTGAGGAGCATATTTTAAAGAGAATAAGCATTATTTTAGAAGATTTATAAGAGTATATTCTAAGGAGAATAGGCGTTCTGCTAGAAGAATTACAAGAGAAAATCCTAAAGAGAATCAGTGTTCTGCTAGAAATTCTACAGGTGAAGGAATATAATTGAAGCAAGTATTGCATCTATTCTGAAATCTGGTAGTAGGTAATTAGTGTAACAACTTAAATCAGTGTGTGTTCAATCTGGACTATGTACCGGGGTTTTTCCTACAAGATTGTAGTTTTCCTCGTTAACAAAAATATCGGTTGTTTGTGTTATTTCTTTTCCGCGTTATATTGTTTTATCCTTATAACTGAAATATCACAGGTTGTACATATTTAAACCTAGACAGTATTAATTCAATTGTAAAGAAACTACAAGCGTCGTTCTTCCTGAATTCGTATCTTGAAATATAAGTTATAAGACTTGTTTTTATTGGAATTCGTTTCGTGAACAGTTCGGGTATATACTAGGTTTACCTTATCAAAACAATCTTAAATACAGTTTCATAACCGAACATATAGATTGTACAAGTATTGTTCATATAGGTTTCCAAACGAAAAAAGTTGGTGGTGTATTATTTACCATCTCTTTTTGAATTGGTACCAGAGCAGGCAAACATCGTAAAGATCTAATAACTTTTTGTTTGTAGCGATCCAAACCTATACATATGAATTTGACCTTTTGTTAACCAAGTTCAATTTACGTACAACCAGGATTTGATGGCACAAATTTCTTATGGTGGAAAATAGTTAGGCGCACTTTTCTTCAAGCTCGTGATTCTCAAACATGGTTTATTGTCAAAAAGGTATAATCCTTTAATAGTTCGAGAAGGTGAAAATATTGTTGCTAAGGTCATATATATATGCATATATCGATGTTGAAATCAGTGTTACAAGGCGTAATTCTGATGGATTGAATGTTATAATACATGCCATAAGCCAAGATCTCTAGTATCATTTGGATACATATGAAACTTTAAAAGAAGATTGGGATATCTTGCAGACCGTATTAGAAGGGAATACCGCAGAGAAAGAAGCAAGACTTCAAAACCTAGCATCTAAATGGGAAAAACTTTATTTGTCTGATGATGAAACCTTTGATGAATTTAACCAAAAACTCTCTTATATGTTCCAAGAGAAATATATTATGTGCAAAATTCTCAGGTCTCTACCATCAAGATACGAGTCTAAAAAATATGCAATCAAAGAAGAAGATGGTCTTTCAATACTAACAAAGAGTGATCCCGTTGGTAAATCAAAAATCTTTGACAATGAACACCGGTCTAAAAAAGAGATAAGTATTTCTCTTAAGGATCTGAACAACACTAATCCCTTTGAGGGTAAAACTACTATGCAAGAGACTAAAGATGGTACTCCACGACAATTTATAAAAGTCTTGAGAAACATGAAAAATATATTTTCTGAAGATACGTCATCTGTTTGTCATAAGTCTCGTACTTGTGTTGATGTTGTTGTTCAATACTTCAATTATCGTGGATTCGGGCATTTGTCATCTATGTGCCATGGAAGAGATCACAGATAATGTGCATACACTGAAACTCTCGATGATATACATGATGATCATTATCAAGAGTGTAACATGGAAGAGGTTGCTTATGCTATTGGAAAAAAAAATCTTGGACACGGATTCTGACTCTGACGAAGAAGTATACCATGAAAATCCAGTTGCTAATAATCTTCTTAAGGAATGTCATCAAAAAAAAATTGAAACTTAATATTCCTTGCTCAGTACGAAAATTTAATGTGACAGACTCTGCAATGAGAACAAAGACTTGCAAGAAGAATTGAATTCTACTGGTACTAGAGATTATCTCAAAAAAATGTGAGGTATTAAAGAAGAAATCTCCCAAGGACGTGATCGAGAAATAATACATCAAGCAAAACTAAATAATTGGTAGAATATTGAGATAAACTTGTTATTTGATTCAGAACGAGAAGATCTCAAATTTGAATATGAATCATCTAAGAATGATCTAGTCAATGCGCTTGAAAAGATCAAAGCTAAAGATTTTTCTCAACCAAAGGATCTCACTCACGACAAGAGTGAAGTATCTCCACCACCTGCTAATGACAGAAAGAGAAAATTCTATCAAGATCCAAAGCAAGAAAATACACATCCAGGTAACAACAAGCATCACTTTTCTCATTATTCTAAAAATTGCTTTTATTGTGAAAAACCAGGTCACTAGCAAAGGGGATGCAGATTTCGTTAAAGGGATAAAACCAGATCTGTTTTTGTTCATAAGATGACTAGATATGATGCTCCCAACTGGAGAAAAATTGATTTGCATAATATCAGTTTTTCTAATATTCCTTTAAGGAAGTTTCATAACAATATCGAGGAGAAAAAGAAACACGTTGCTCCTAAAGCCACTCAGAAATGGGTACCAAAGAATATCAATTAAGAAACAAGTGTCAATAATTACCACCATTGGAACCAGTGTGGGCTCATTGCTTTGTTAGTTTATACCTTTATCATAGAAGGAAACGAGAGAGTTTGGACTCAGAGTTTTAGAATACATAAATGGTTTAAGTGATAATGTGGTTTTTGATTCAGACTGGTCAATAGGGACAGATTTAGCAAAAACATCAGTTGGCAGTAGTCAAGCGGGATAGAACAATCAAAGAAAAGAATGTGGAGCTGTTTTTTTTTGTGACTGAAGAAATGTAGTATACTTCGTCAACAACAACTACAATTCATGTACATGAGAAGCTGATAGCATTCTGAAGGACCTTACGGATATTTTTAGGTTTTTGGTTCAGCCAAGGTGTCTTTTATAAATAGAAGACAAATGTTATCTCGAGCGACTTTGAGGGATGACTTTGCTCCCAAGCGGATTCTAAGACGATGGATGATCAAATAAACGGTTAGATTCGCATTCAGTCCAAGACCACCACTTTCAGTTCAGGACCCACCACTTTTCCAAAAAGATTCAAAGCTTCCTCCACATATAGGTTTTAGAAGTGTGACCCACCACTTGAGTGGAAAAGCATTCCGCAAAGTCGTGTGAAATAACACTGCCCCATATAGAAATGTTAAATGCGCCGACATGGTGGTGAAATATGCTAAAAAGTACACAGTTAGATAGACATATGGATGAAAATTGTCAATCTTAATGTTGTAAAGAGCATTGGAAAGATTCATAATCTGAGTAAAAAAAAAACAAATAACTGTCTCGGGTGCATAGCATGGGGAACAAGCACAACTAAAACAAAATAATTAGACTTCAACCATATGCTCAAAAATGTTTGTGTTATTCAAGATCTAGCTACTGATAACAATAATACACGTGACTTACATTTATAGTAACAATAAAATTCATCACTTTGAAACTCAGATGCCCTAACTTTTAAAATAAAAGATGATCCACATCACAACAGTTTGTAATTTTTTGATCTAACAATTCTAGGAAAACAACGTTTTCATTTTGGTAGAGCTTGATACTGCCACCAAGATTAGCATGGAACCATCAAACTATTCATTGAACAAGTTCTACTTCCAATATTGTACTTCCCTTGGCTTTCGCGTTTACTTCAGTAGTTTGGAGTCCTTTATTATTTTTGAGATAACCAGGAGTGTTACACCTGCATTTATATCAAAACAAAACACCGCATTCATCATATCCAATAAAACTTATTTTCTCTTAGTTTTCAGTTTACTCCACCACCTCAGTTGTTTAGGTAGAAATGCAAAACAGAAATGAGAGACAGAGCCATCATTCTCAATGAACGCTTACAATTTCTTTTGTGTTGCTTCTAAATAGTATTTGGGTTTTCGATATTGTCAACATCAAAATATTGTTTCCAGGAAGAGAATGTCATGGAGTAATTAACTTGGATAATGAAATACTTGTTCGGTGTGTAAGTGTAACCAAGACAAGTAAACCCCAAGAAACTGTGACCATCCAAGGAAATAGATATTTAAATCTTGCAAAAGGGAGAGACAACTAGGCCATCCATTTTCTGACCTTGATAGTAAGGGTGTACTTAATAATATGAAACTAATTACACACATATATACTGGTGCCATTAATGTGCATAGTAGAAACTTTATATAAATTTAAAACAAGAAATATAATGGTGGTGGTCTGTCAACTTTTTTTTTTTTTTTGATGGAAAGAGGGGCTTTAACAGACCCCTAGAATTATTTATTAGATTACCTTATTGAAATTGAGGCTTGGATTGTTACAAAGAAGTGGTAGATAAACACACCATTCCATTTCATCATAATCATAATACACTGCACACTGATACAACCAATATACAATGTGAATTTTTTGATCTGTATAAAACCAAATAAAATGGAAAAGACTAATATGAATACTGGTATTTTGATTATTCTTCAACCATTCAGAGGCTTCTTCTTCAGTGGGATGAAATCTTTCAAAGCAGTTTCCGCTAATCATTGTAATCACGATCCATTCCAATAGCCATTGATCTTCTTTGTATAATTCTTGATCATCGTCACGTCAGAATCGATCGTCTTCAAAGATATGCTGGAATTTCCCATTGGATTTCAGTTTAAGAGCACATAGGCTATAATAGAACGCCCTAATGGCGATTAAAATTGAAATTATGACAAGGCATGATATAGCCATTAAAACAACAAAAACAGAAGAACAATAATGTAAAAGTAAAATTATAAAATCTAATCACAAAGTGATCTTTATTTAAAGCAAGGAAGTTAACTATACAATTACAAATTACTTGGAAAATCTGATATATCAGATTCAATCCTAGTAAATCTAGGTTTGAAGAAGAAGAAATTTTGAAGAAACTAGGTTTGGATATTTTTTTTTGGAAAAAATGGTTACGTAGAGGATTTTGGAGAGAGAATATTACTTTTTGGAAAAAAGTGATGGTTTGTCAACCAACCTTTGTAAGCTGGTTTCTAATTCTAACTTAACATCTGATTTGTGTGAATGCCAATAATTTGGCTGTTGATTCTAGTATCGAGTTGTGTTCATCATCATTGATTCATTTAAATATGCTATTCCTAGTTGCAACAAGATCTCCTCGACGTCTTTAAGTTTTATACCTTCCTTTGGTTTGATGTATGGAATTCACTGCTACACCTCCAAACTATATCAAAACATGGTTGTACTTTCTTTGAATTTTCAATTTACCCCACCACCTCAGATATGATGTTTAACCAGAAAACTCAGAGCAAAAATAATGAGAGACGAAAAAATAAGATCGGCCAAACCCTACTTGGCTAGGTCAATAAACAATTACCATGTTTTTTGTTTCTCTTCACTAAATAGTGTTTTCTATCTTCTCACCATCCAAATGTTGTTCATTGGAGAAGGATGTTATTAGGAAGTTAACTTGGAAAATCAAATACTTGTGCAGTCTTTAGATTAACCAATATAAGTAATAAACCCAAAAAAAGTGTGACAAAAAATAAAAAAGAACTGTGCGGGGGGATTGAGCTTGGTAAAGACGCCCAGCAATAGAAGTGAATATGTGCATCCACCCATTAGCATAAGTTCGTTGTGAACATTCATACAAACTGCCAATTCTACAAAAATATGCATTGCTTAAATTCAAACCCGTGGAATGTGAATTTTACTCGTCGCATAATAAACAGGGGTAATAACATAGAGTCTGGTGCCGTGGGAGTGGGACTACAAGACTTTCCCTCTTATCTCTTTACGGAGAAGTTACAAAGAATTTCAATAACTTTGCGTTAGATAGTTGTTGACATGGGTGACATGCCAACTCCTTCAAATAACTTTGTGTTGTGCTCGAAGACTTTAAACAAAAACTTAAAGCAGCGCCTTGTGCATTTTTACGGTAGCATACCGGCAACCCACCACTTTATGAGATTTTTAAATTTCGCAGTCATTTTAACTTTTAAAGACTCGTATAGGGTCATAAATGCGAAAATGATTGATGTCCCGCGGGTTGAATCCCACGGGCCATCCCGATCCAGTTTTGTGAGAGAGAGGGGATGAGACCCAACACTTAACCCATCCCTGCAAACCGCCGAGACATAAGGGAGATTCCATTTTTTCCCTTGTCGGAACCAGCCCGGGGTGAGCGTAGCATTTCCCGTCATAAATTGAACACGCACTTCTTATCTTAAAACACATAAACTGAACCAGGGGCAATGGGCTTCAGCATATTCGAGTGTGCCTATTTGTTGTTTGGTATGCGCACTAACGCACACCAAAATGTGCATAATGTATCCTTTACTAATTCGGGTATACATAATTGTAAACTAGATAGATGGTTCTTTTTCCTAAAACAAAAATTGTGTTTTCTTTTATTTCGCATATAACACAAATCTACGATTTATGTTATCATGGTTCTTCTTCGGCTTGAGGAATTTTTATTGCGTTTGAACACTTTAGATTATACCTGCCAAATATTCTTAGATTAAAGAAAACGAAACTGGAGATAATAACTATGCCAAAAACGCAGTACATAGCATTGTTCAGTCAGAAAATAACTATAACATTTTCTTAGCTACTGCTGATAAGAACAAGACCCCATTACTAACACTTAATCTCTCAATGAAATTTTTCACTCTGACGTACTTTAGTTGTTTTAATTTGTATAATTTCAACTCCGTATCATCAACATTTGAGAATAACAATATCACACCTGTATTCATATTATTCCATACTATTATTTTTCTTTCAAAATTTCAATTTACTCCTCCACCTCAAATATGATGTTTAACTAAAAATTCCAAATTGAAAACGAGAGATGAAAGCATTATTCTCAAATCTCAATGAACAATCACAATGTCTCTTGTTTTTCTTCTATAAATAAAATTTTGATTAGTCTTTTCATCATCAAAATGTTGTTTCTAGGAAAAGGGTGGCATTAGATATTTAACTTCAATAATTAAACCAAATACTTGTCTACAGTAAAACTAACTTCAAGTTCAAATCTTGCAAGAGAAAGAATTATATTGCCTAGCTAATCATATGTCTACCCGTAAATAACAATACTCATTTCTTACATAATTTTCTTTTAACCCTTTTCATGTTTGGTACGTGATAGGAGTGACTCTAGATGTGTCATTTTCCATTTTTCTAACACTAGCTACAAGAACAACAGGGCCATATCCATTTTATGTTGTCCATGACTCCATGAGCAGCTTCATGGACATGGTTATTTTGGAAATGAAACAATTATTGTTTACGTTATCAAGCATAACATTGTCATTCACCATTGAGCAAACAAAAGGGAAGAGGAAAAAAACATTTTGATTCTATCATAAAAACCTTGGCTATGAGGAGACAATTATGAACACTAAAATCTGCATGACCTCCATTCCAATGTTTTTTGTTTAATTAATCCTTGGATTTGAATTCTTGATATTGAAATTATAATCTTGATATTGTACTAATGATCCCAACTTGATAGGGAAATTGAATTATAATCCTGATATTGTACTAACAAATGATCAAAATAGCAATGGTGGTTTGTCAGCAAACCTTGGTGCGAGTTCATTTGTCTTTTTTTTTTTCTTTTTTTAATCAGTCAATTGAAAAAGATTCATTGAAAAATAGGTACTTAAGGGAGTACCTCAATCAAATAAATACAACCGACACAAAAAATAAATAAAAAGAAATTGCGATTAAAATCGATCATCCAAAGAAGAGAACAAAGGGCAAAGAGCCAAGTGAGATTCAAAAGAACATACACCGCACGCTCTCATATCCAAATTAAAATGGCCGATAAAAATATGGGTCTCGTAAAGCTATCATCATGTTAGCTGTTAATCCCAACATTTTAGTGTTTGATCCCGCCCAAAAAAAAAAGCTTGAATCTTAGAGCTTCTCCAATGGCATGTGTGTGGAGATAAATGTCAAAATCCACCTAGGATGCACATCCATTTTCTCTAAAATTATTCTCCAACCCGGATGTCATAAATCAATGTATGCATGACTTTAGGTAGAAAATGTCAAGGGGAATGTCTAGTTTCCCACATTCCCCTTGACATTGTCTACCTTCCTAGTCAGCTTTTTTAAATTAAAAATATATTTTATTTACTAAAATTAATTCTAATACAATAAATAATTATTTTTAGATCTAATAAAATCTTAAAATTACTAGTCCTCCAGCAAAACTAATCTAAAAAAATAAAATGACTACACTAAGCACGTGCAGCAAGCCGTTAAACCGCTAGGTGGCCCTAGCGGCGGAGTGTTGTCTCCGAAGGGTTTACCAGAGGTGTACCCACAAAACCTTTACTCCAGACCCTAGCTATCTATGCAGAACCTTGGAAGGAACTAAAGAATCTCCTTGGTTGGCATACAATCATTGACTATAGGAGGAAGTACCCCGATGCGAAATTCCAATTGTTGTACACGAGTTTGCACTCAGCATACTATAATTCATATATAAGTGACATAGCTCTACTAAGATAGTTTCTAGACATCATAACCGGAGTCAACCAATCATATGGAAAGATTAAGAAGATGGATAAAGAGAAAAATAGATGGTTAAAGTGAACGGTGTTTCCCATATCTGTCTGAAGGCCTCTGCCAAGATGATCCTATCCTAATGGATTGAGATACCGGTCTGACTAATATCAACACAACTGGCATATACAAGGGGACCAGTGGTCGATAAACTTAACTCTAGGTCAACACAACTGGCATATACAAGGGAACCAGTGGTCGACTTTATTGAATTTATTCCGGTTGGTCTGATGGTCTGGTCTCAAACTTTTTTTTTTTTTGTATCTCAATCACTCTATTTCACCTAGCAATGGTAACAACTTGAGTCGTATGCCCCACCAAATCACTTAAGAAATAAAAACAGAAGGGATTAGGATTCAACGAGTTATGGCGAAACTACCATGTTTTTTTTTTTAATTCTAACACCTGAGCTCTGTGCTTTTATGAATACACTCTTTAGATGTTTCCATCTAATCATATTGGTTCCTCAACTCCTACAACCAAGATGTTCCCATCCACTTAGATTGGTTAGAGCCAACCTTAATAAGCATAAATTTCTAGGCTCTGGAGTTTATTTATTGCAACTAAAAGCTAACAAAAAGTTTCTTCCCCACCCCCAAACTTAAATCTAACATTGTCCTCAATGTTTCTAATGAAAGATCAATACCAAAAAGCAAAGTAACATGAGGAATCAATAAAGAGAGAAGTCGGAAAGATAATACCTGGGTGAAGAGAGAAATCAAAAACTAATATACAACATACAATCGCCTCGATGGTCAATCAAGGGTAAACAGGGTCCTCCAGAGGGACCTCCTCAACATCACCTGTAGGAAAGGGCTCTAAAAAGCGTTTCAATCTCCGACCGTTAACCTTCGAAGAATTACTACCATTTGGTGTCTCGATCTCAACAAATCCATGAGGAAAGATAGTGCGAACAATATAAGGACCCGTCCACCAAGAACGTAACTTCCCAGGGAAAAGATGCAAGCGGGTATCATACAGAAGAACTTTTTGACCTGGAGAAAATGACTTTCTTAAAATATTCTTATCATATACAAGTTTCATTTTTTTCTTATACTCCTCCGCACTATCGTAAGCATCTATACGAATCTCTTCCAACTCATTGAGCTGGAGTTTCCTATGGGCTCCTGCCTTGTCAACTGAAAAATTTAGCTGCTTAACAGCCCAATAAGCTATGTTCTAACTCAACAGGTAAATGACATGCCTTTCCATACACAAGCCGATAAGGCGACATTCCAATGGGGGTCTTAAACGCAGTACGGTAAGCCCATAAGGCATCAGTAAGCCTAGACGACCAGTCTTTCCGATTAGGATTAACTGTTTTCTCTAATATACGCTTTATCTCCCTATTGGAAACCTCTACTTGACCACTAGTCTGTGGATGATATGGGGTAGCTACCTTATGTGTAATACCATATTTCTTCATCAAAAGCCTAAAAGGTCCATTACAAAAGTGACCCTCCATCACTAATTATAGCTCGCGGTGTACCAAAACGTGTAAGTATATTATTTTTCAAGAACTCAATCACAACCCTATGGTCATTGGTTTTACACGCAACCGCCTCAATCCACTTAGAGACATAGTCTACACGACAAGGATGTAAAGGTTACCAAAAGAATTAGGAAACGGACCCATAAAGTCAATACCCCACACATCAAAGACCTCAACAACTAAAATAGGGTTCAAGGGCATCATGTTCCTACGGGAAATGGTTCCTAATTTCTGGCAACGCTCACAAGTAACACAGTGACTATGGGAGTCTTTAAACAACGAAGGCCAATAGAATCCACACTGCAATATCTTAGCAGCAGTCTTCTTAGCACTAAAGTGACCCCCACAAGCATGATCATGACAAAAGGAAATAATACTGGACTGGTCACTCTCAGGTATACATCTCCTAATAATCTGGTCTGGACAATACTTAAACAAATAAGGATCATCCCAAAAGAAGTGCTTCACCTCGGCTAAAAACCTAGAACGATCTTGTTTACCCCAATGTTGGGGCATTCGACCAGTAACAAGATAATTCACTATATTCGCATACCAAGGTGCTTGGGTAACAAAGAACAGTTGTTCATCAGGAAAACTATCCCTAACAGGAGGAGAATCATTAAGGGTATCCACAACAAGCCTAGACAAGTGGTCTGCTACTACATTTTCTGCACCTTTTTTATCTCTAATGTCTAAGGAAAATTCCTGCAACAATAGGATCCATCTAATCAATCTAGGTTTAGTATCCTTCTTGGAAAGAAGATACTTCAAAGCAGCATGATCAGTAAAGATTATGACCTTAGAACCTAAGAGGTAGGATCTAAACTTGTCTAAGGCAAACACAATAGCTAATAGTTCCTTCTCCGTAGTGGTATAGTTCAACTGGGCATCATTCAGAGTTTTGCTAGCATAGTAAATCACATGAAGTAACCTATTTTCTCGCTGACCTAGCACAACACCAATAGCATAATCTGAAGCATCACACATGATCTCAAAGGGTAGGTTCCAGTTGGGTGCATGGACTATGGGGGAGGTAGTGAGTAAATTCTTAAGCTTCTCAAAAGCCTCTAAACAAGCATCATTAAAGACAAACTTAACGTCTTTTGCAAGCAAATTGCAAAGAGGTCTAGAAATTAAGCTAAAATCCTTAATGAATCGACGATAAAAACCTGCATGCCCTAAGAATGACCTAATGTCTCTTACGGTTTTTGGGACCTGTAAAGTTTTAATGAGGTCAACTTTGGCTCTATCTACCTCTATACCCTTCGAAGATACGATATGCCCTTGAACAATTCCTGAACGAACCATGAAGTGACATTTCTCCTAATTAAGCACTAAATTCTTTTCCTTACACCTAGTCAAAACTAATGAAAAATGATGCAAGCACTCATCGAAAGACGAACCAAACACTGAAAAATCATCCATAAAGACCTCTAAGAACCGTTCTACCATGTCAGAAAATATGCTCATCATACAATGTTGAAAGGTCGCAGGAGCATTACATAGTCCGAAAGGCATGCGTTTATACGCAAAGGTACCAAAGGGACAGGTAAAAGTGGTTTTTTCTTGGTCTTCTGGGGAAATAACAACCTGATTATAACCGCAGTATCCATATAAAAAGCAATAATGGCTACGTCCAGCTAATCTCTCTAGAATTTGGTCGATGAAGGGAAGGGGAAAGTGGTCCTTCCTAGTGACCTTGTTCAATTTCCTATAGTCAATACAGACACGCCAACCCATGGTCACCCGGGTTGGGATTAACTCATTGTTATCATTCTGGACTACAGTAATACCGGATTTCTTGGGAACAACCTGAACGGGGCTGACCCACTTACTGTCTGAAATGGGGTAGATAATGCATGCATCTAACAGCTTAAGAACCTCGGTTCGAAATACTTCTTTCATATTAGGGTTCAGTCGACGTTACATCTCCCTAGAAGGTTTGGTGTCACTCTCTAAATAGATCTGATGCATACAATCAGTAGGACTTATACCCTTAATGTCTTCTATGTTCCACCCTAAAGCTTCCTTGTTAGTCTGAAGGACAGTCACTAGCCTACTTTTTTGATCACTATCCAAGTCGGATGCTATAATCGCATGTAAAGTTTCATATGGGCCTAAAAACACATACTTCAGGGAATCTGGTAATGGTTTAAGGTCCAACTTAGGAGGCTTTTCTAACGAAGGAACTAGGGTAGACTCAGAAACGGGTAGAGGTTCGAACTTAGGTTTCCAGCCATTACTAGTGTCTATCAAAGGGGTTGAATCTAGCAAAGCATTCACCTCATTAATCACATCGTCATCATCAAAATCAATCCCAAAGTGGGATAGTCATTTTTCTAATGGATCTTATAACAAAGTGTTTGGTAATGACTCCTCGACTAATGTTCCTATCATGTTCACCTCTTCTATGTTCGAGTCATCTAGTTCAGAGGGTAGCTTACTAATATTAAAAATGTTCAGCTCAATAGTCATATTACCAAAAGACAAATTCATATTACCATTTAGACAGTAAATGATCGCATTGGATATAGCTAAAAACGAGCGATCTAAAATCACTGGTATTTGGTTCTCTGGATCAGGGACAGGTTGGGTATCTAGGATAACAAAATCCACTGGATAAATAAACTTGTCGACCTCAATAAGAACGTCCTCGATCACACCACGAGGAATTTTAACAGAGCTATCAGCTAACTGAAGTGTCATCTGGGTAGGTTTCATCTCACCAAGTCCTAGCTTAAGGTACACATGGTATGGCAGTAAGTTCACACTGGCTCCTAAGTCAAGCAAAGCTTTCTCGACACGGTATTTACCTATTCTGCAAGAAATAGTAGGGGACCCTGGGTCTTTATGCTTAGGAGTAGTGGTATTCTGAATAATAGAACTCACATGACTAGCTAGGAAGGCTTTCTTCTGGACACTAAGTTTTCGCTTTCGCGTACACATATCTTTAAGAAACTTGGCATAAGCGGGAATCTGCTTAATCACATCTAACAATGGGAGGTTGATAGTAACCTGCTTAAAAACCTCCAATATATCATTAAAGTTGGAATCCCTCTTAGTTGGAACTAGCAGCTGGGGGAACGGGGCTCTGGGAACAAAGCCGGGATCAACATGACCCTCATTGGTCTCTTTGGAGACTCTATCAGTCTTCTCATTTTATGGCTCAGAAGGGTGAACTACAGCATGTTCACTATCAGGCATAGCAACCTTATTGTCAACTTTCTTTCCACTCCTAAGGGTTGTTATAGAATTCACATGATTGTACGATTTCTCTCCTTTAGGGTTAGGATCAGTTTGACTAGGGAACCTTCCATATTATCTTTCACTAAGAAACTTAGCTATTTGGCCGACTTGAAGTTCTAAGTTATCAAGAGACAGGGAATTATTCTTAAAATTCTGCCTGGTTTCTTCTTGAAAACCACAGTGGTTCTTTGATAACATCTCATGGTTCTTTGCTAACATAGTAAGGGTTTCTTCTAAGGTGGAGATATTTTTCTCATTCTGAAACTGGGGTTGACCTGAAAAGTTCTTAGCATAACCAAAACCTGGAGGAGGCTGATAATTACTAGACCTCCTTGATTCTGACCCTTAGACCAAGAAATATTAGGATGGTTTCTCCAACCAGGGTTGTAAGTCTCTAAGTATGGGTCAAACTTCTGACGGTTCTCAAACCTAGTATTGTTATAGACAGCATGGGCTTGCTCTTCACTAACCTTACCTTCTTAAAATGATTTATTAGGTTCTACTCCACAACTAGACACTTGAAAGGCTCTAAACCTATCGTCAGGTTCAACAAGAGACCTATGTTTAGGATGATTCAATTCCAAAGCTTCTAACCTTCTAGACAAAGTAGCAAACTTAGCATCAGACCCGAAGCTTGTATCTACCAGATTGGTGCTAATTATATTGACCAAGAGTCTTTTGGGGGGTTCAACACAAAACTCCCACTGTTGGGATTTTTCAGCGACAGCTACTAAGAAGGTGAAAGCATCATCAGCACTTTTACTAGTGAACTCACCAGCACACATAAACTCAACCATGTCTTTGGTTAAATAGTCTAAACCATCATAAATAATCTCTACGAGTTTCATCTTATCAAATCCATGATGAGGACACTGTGATAGGAGATCATTGGATCTCTCTAAAAACCTATAAAGAGACTCTCCCTCTTGTTGCACACTAGTACTAATTTTCTGCCTAACAGACGCATTTTTATGCTTAGGGTAGAATTTCATATAGAAAGCAGCAATAAATTCCTGCCATGTTTCAATGGATTCAGATGGTAGGTTTTTCATCCAGGTCTTGGCTTTATCTCTTAAGGAAAATGGAAACATCTTAAGTTTCAAGACTTCATCAGTAAGGTCTTTTATTCTAATTGTCCCACAAATTTCCTCAGAATCCCTAATATAAAAATAAGGGTTCTCATCATCTTTCCATAAGAATATAGGTATCATCTGAAGAATACTAGGTTTTATCTCGAAATTAGTCGTAGTGGCTGGCAATTTAATGCACGAAGCTCGGGTGGACCTAGTTGGGAACATGTAATCTTTCAGAGTTGCCATCGCTGGCACAGCTGAAGTACTAGGGGTATTTTCCTCATGAAGAGACAGATTCTCAAAACTAAAGTTTCCGAAAACAGGGCTCTTAAAAGAAGAGTCTTCGAGCTCCCCACCTTCACAAGAAGAAAAACTAGGTTTATCACTAATCAAACGACCTAGAGTGTTTCTTTTCCAAGTTCGCTCTTTAATAACCTTGGGCATACACTAGAAAAACAAAAGAAAAAGAAATAAATCCTAAAAAGAAGGGAAGTTCTATGGAAACACAAAGCAGGCTGACTCCACCAAAACAAACCTAAAGATTTCTAGCAAACAAAAAGCATGATGTCTCCACTTAGATTGTTTCTAGACCAGCTTTTAATCCTTCGAAAGGGAATTCGTTACAATTTAAGCAAACCCCTCTGGAATCAATCCGAGTTTAAGTAAGTTGAACCGAGACGAGGGAAGCTCAGTGGAGCTTTGATACCCAAGGCCTCACTGATAGACACATTTTTGTGTCCAATTTGTCTCGATTCTATATATTGTTAGGGGGCTCAATTTTGTACTTATTATGGTGTTTTATTTATTTGTAGGTATTTTTGGGCAATAAACATTTTTGGAAAAAATTGACTCGAAAAGTTGTCGGAAAGCACCCGGAGGACACTTGCTATTCGGATCCCCGGTTTGGATAAGGGGCACCCCCATGACACCCCTTAAGGAAACTGCTAAAGGAACCCCTACTCTGGTTAGGGGGACACCATTTTAATAGTTTGAACACACGGGTTTTGGCGGGAATTTTTCTTCCTTTCCTGCGTAATTCTCTGGCAGGATTTTCATCGAGTTTTAATTGGAGATTTTCATGGGATTTACTTGGTACTAGCTGGTGGAGATAAAACAGGAATGATAAGTGTTTCATATTCGAAGAATTAGGGATTTACACGGAGTTTAAACGAAACAGGGGAAAATAGATTTTGACGGGTTTGTTTGGATTTTTGAGATGTTTCTATGAAGATTCAATCGCTGATTTTTATCAGGATGGACTGGATCGGGCCAAACAATGTTGGTATAGGTGATCAAATGGACCGAACTGGGCTAGATATTGATTTGAAGCAAAACAGGGGTTACGTGAAACATGGAAATAAGAAAGTTTATTGAGATAGTTTGGTTGGAAATTACGTGCAAGTTTGGAGAGGATATTTTGTTTGGATTCTTCCAGGGTTAATTACCGGATTTAGAAGAGTTTGGACAAAATCAAAACACGTGTGAAGGAAGAGATAAAAAAGGAAAAATCTCTGTAACTTTTGGTGAAAGGCAGGGGAGATTTTATCGAGTATTTTTGGTCCTGTTTCCTATATATAGGTTGAAAAGGAGTCATAACAGAAGTTTGGGTAGTTTGGGGCCTTTACGTAGTTTTAGAAGAGGCTCTGGTACGAAGAAATCACGCTGCAGAGAAAGCTGCAGCGCAGGAGGAAGAAGACGAAGCTGAAGAACATTGGAAGACCCAAGTCAGTCGCAGAAAAGTGTGGTTTATCCACGACACACATAGTATCGTTCCCAGCAGTCTTACATCTTCTGTATCGTTAGTAACAGACGATCTGCCACGCATATAAACGTTGCAATTGATCTGTTTTGGTGATTTTCCTTGTACTTCCATCTTTAAACACTCTTTGAGCCATGTTTCTACCTTTTGAGAGTTTGTACGACATCATGAGCTAAACCCTAACACTGGGATGACAGAGGAAGCCATTTTTCATGCGTGTGGTAATTATATTTAATTCTTTCATGACTTTTTGCAAGGATTATTAATTGTTTTTTGGTTTTTATTGAACGGTTGTGATTTCAATTGATGGGTTATACTTAGGTTAAGTCTTTTGATATCCCATGCTTTAGACTTATAGTCGTTGCTTTTCAAAAATCTACCTTGGCAAAGAAACAAAGTCAATATTCTATTTGAGCTATAATTCTCTAGAATAACTATATGAATCGCATGAATGGATTTATTGGTGGAATCCTGAGTCCCAGTCTCTCGTAACATTAAGTGAAACCAAAATTAAGTCTGAAATCAAATCTTTACAAATCTTTGAACGAACTTCTACTTATCACTTTGAAAACGACATTACTCACCGGCGTTACAAGGCGGCGTATTCAACTCACAGAAACCATCATGAACTTTGAAGCATGCTTAAAATAGTAACCAATATTTTTCGAATGACTTTCCTATTAAGCTCGTTACCCTATAGGTCTCGTTCTAGTCAAATTTTAGGCTTAGGTTCGCGTTCTGAATCATAACTCCTATTCAAAGCATCACGGCAGCTAAAGAAAAAGATAAGGAAACGAATTGATAAACAGTGTCTTACGAGAACAATTTCTTCACATACGAGATTCAACTATCTTTTTCTACAACCCTCATCGTCTATTGTTTTCGTGTGCAACCTAATATACTTTGATTGTTTGAACATCGGTGATGTTTAGTTTGTTACCATGACTTAGAGAAACGATGGAGCAATCAGTGGGTGTGATTTCAGATCTGAAATTAGGTGAAGATTGGTGCGAATTTGTGTGGGTTTGAGCATAATTGAAAAGGGAATTTTTGTTTTCGCTGCTCAATAGATGGGATTAAGGAATTGAAGTTAGGGTTTCGGTGTTCTTGAGAGATAGAGATGACATTGTTGATAAGGGGTCGGTGGTTTGAATATGAAGATGATTATGGGTTTCATGTTGAACTCAAAAGAAGAAGATAAATCTACTCTGAAGATCAAATGGTTGAATCTGTGAATTGGTGGAGGTTAACAAGATGAATGGGTTGCTAAGTGTTGAATCAAATTGATCCAAAATTAGAAGATGGATGATGGGTTGGTGGTTCTGTTGAAGAAAAGGAATTGAAGATGAAGAAGAAGAAGAAGAAAAAAGAACGAAACATAATTTTATAAAATATGGGTTTGAGAATAATTTTTTCCTAGAAAATGGGTGCGCGCCTTCAGATTTCGGCGCGTGGATTTCACAGTGGGAAAGATCCGAAGAATGGGTTTCCCTGTAGTTTCCACATACCATATTTCCCAAGTAAAGATCTTTTAACTTCAAGGCCTTGCAAAAAAGATTACTAAAGATCAATTTTTAGTTTTAATCCAAGCCCAATCGCCCGATTTATTGTTTCTCTCATAAACAAAAATTGATCAAGAAAAAATGATTCAACTAGCTAAATCCTTGAACTACTGTAACTATATCTCCGTAGATAGAATATGACTTGCTGGTGGATTACTGCTATTGTGGAAGGATGGTATAAAATGTGAAGTACAAGAAGTATCTCATAATATGATTCATGTTGTGGCCAATTTACATGTAGCAAAACCTGATGTTTTCATTACTTTCATGTATGGATCTACTTACTATGATAAGAAGAAAGAACAATGAGAGATTATGAAAAGAATTAAAGAGAACATAGTGCAACCCTGGCTTATTATAGGAGACCTTAATATTCACCTGCATGATATATCTTTGATGTGATTTCAAATTGAGTTATAGTAAAAAGTTCGTTGAGACTTGTGAAAGCAAAGATTTTAGATCTAATGAAATTTAAAAACAAACAAAAATTAATTCAAGATTATTAGGAATAACCAAGACACTAATTCCACTATCACACATGAATAAAATATGGAAAATAATCCAAAACTCTAATTATCTTTTAAGTCCCTTATTTCTTAATTCACAATTAATCAAACATATTCTCAAATATTAATTGTATTCCCCAAGCATAGACTGTCAATTGATTAAACAAAGTATAATCTATCAAATTGAATCACAAGTAATTAAGAAAATTATGCAAACATTTAAAAACTCTGCAAGAGCAGTGATTGAGTGAATTATAATTAAAAATTAGAGAAAATGAAATAGTTACCCATTATTCATGCGTGAATAGATTCCTCATTGCCTTGGTTGTGGGAGAATTAGCTCATCATCATGTTGGAAACACACTCAAGATTCATTTTTATTACTCAAAGGGTGTTTACAAAGATGAAATGGAGAAAAACTATTAAAATTCGGGTTTGCAACAGTTATAAGTGTTACAAACTGAAAAGAACGATAGAAGAGTACTGTCGTTGGTTCTCGACCCTCGGCTGTGTGTCGTTTCCACTGGATGGTCTGTTCTTCGCGTTCTTCAGATGAGCAACAGCAGAAAAGTATTCCTGGTGCTTTATTTTCTCGACTCTGTGATGTTCTATAATCTCCCCAAACTCTCAGTGTCTCTTCCTTACATATCCCTTCACTATTTATACATCTCTTCAGTAACAAAAATCACCGTAATAACTCCATTCTAATCCTCATTAACGCTGCCAACCACAAGAATATTTTCTTTCCTTTTTCTTCTCCTGCACGCACCTGTTGTAATCATCCTTTGTCCAAACACTCTTCCACACATCCCAACATGCGTCAAACACGCTCAGGTCACATGAAATCTTCCCAAACATACCCAGAAATCCCGAGAATAATATAAGCTTCCCTGTTTCTTGTTTCTTCTTATCGTGAGAAAATCCTTCCTTTTTTCGAACCAGAGGAAATTACTAGTCCTGTTTGTGGTTAACAGGCCAAAAACAAGCTAAAACTTCGATTGAATCTCACCAGAAGATCTCCAAACCAAATCCAGAAGATCCCGTATAATATTTTTTTCCGTGAACCTCTGTTTACCTAAACTCTATGATTTAGCCAATTCTGGACCAATAAAACACCCACGTCATCTTTATTTATCCATAACAGGCCTATCCCTTGAAAATCAGCGGTTGAATCTCTGTAAATCCCGTCCAAAACTTCAACCCTAATTCTACCAATGAAGACACGTTTTCCCGCCAATTCTTGAATTTGAAAGGTAGAAGAAAGTGCCCCGTATCCACGAAAGGGGTGCAAATAGCAGGTAGTGTGCCCCTTAGTAATTGGGTGCTGAGGATGAATTTGGGTTATGCATAACCCTGGGTGTCCCTTAGCCAAATCTAGGGTCCGTATAGCAAATGTCCTCCGGGGTCCAAATTGCACTTTTTGAGCAACTTTTTCCACACAAGTATATTTCTCCAAAAACACCTACACAAACATAAAAACACCATAATAAGTACGAAATCGAGTACCAAAAATGCAGAACATTGAGGACAAATTATACACAAAAATGTGTCTATCAAATACCTCTTCTAGTGTTTCCATAGAAGACAGATATGTGCAAAATGAAATAAATGAATGTTGTCTTATGGATCTGATATGTAGGTAGAAACTATATGGTATAGTAATAATCTTGGGACAGATGTTAAAAAATCTAGAATTGATATGTGTTTAGGTAATCATTTTTGGTGTAATAACTTTCCTAATGCTAAACTCTACCATCTTGTACAAGCTGGTTCAGATCATTGTCCTATTATGTTACAAATTGAGCATGCTAGTAGTAACCTATGGAGACCTTTCAAGTTCTATATCATGTGGCTTAAGCATAATACTTATAAGTATCATCTAGAAACCGCTTGGAATTATACTATTAGTGGTTCTCCTTGCAAGTTCTATATCATGTGGCTTAAGCATAATACTTATAAGTATCATCTAGAAACTGCTTGGAATTATACTATTAGTGGTTCTCCTGCTTTTCAACTCTCTAGTAAACACCAGAAAACTAGAAAAAGGCCTTCGCAGTGGAATCAAATAGAATTTGGCGATATAGATAGAAATATTAGCAAACTGCGGGAACGTCTTTTAGCTGTCCAAAATCAACCATATTCTATTACTCAGCATGACAATATTTTAGAAATCAATAAGAATTTGGAATTCTAGTTTGGTATAAAAACTGATTTTTACAAGCAAAAATCTGGTGACAAATACATTTTGGAAGCTGATAACAATTCCAGATATTTTCATACTCTTTCTAATAGGAGGATGGTCAGGAAAAACATTGATTGTCTTTTTGGTGCTACTGATAATTGTTTTGATAGTATAGAAGATATTGCTAGGATTTTGGTTACTCACTTTAGTTCAGTAAGTTGTTCTACTAATGTGTAAATTCCTGAGCATGTGTTTGATATTGTTCCTACTATTATTAATGAAAATGTTTCTGCTGATAGTTTTTCTAGTATACCAACAGATAAAGAAATTCTTGATACTGTTAAAAGTATGTATGCTTGGAGCTCTCCGAGTTCTGATGGCTTTCAAGCAAGTTTCTACCAATCAAATTGGAGTGTTGTAGGTGAAGCTGTTGTGCAAGCTGTGCAAAGTTTTTTCTTAACAGGACACATGCCTAGAGAATTTGATAAGACTTGTCTCTCTTTGATTCCCAAAGGAGACATAGCTAAGTATGCAGTTGATTTTAGGCCAATTGGCTTGTGTAATACAATTTACAAAGTTATTTCTAAAATCATTGCTAATAGAATTAAGCCCCATCTTAAGCATATTATTTCACCTTTTCAGGATGCTTTTGTGCCAGGTAGAATTATTCATGATAATATCATTATATCCCATGAGATGATGTAGTGTACTGAGGTACAACTACAACGAAATGATCAAGGATAACTAGCAGCAAGTTGCTTTCTCTCTGCAAGCAGAGCCTAACCTTCAAAATTGAAAGCAATTTATTTTTCATTGATGAATTTTAGGGTCTTACAATGATTGGGTATTTAAACACCAATCTGAAAAGAAGGACATCAACGTCCCAAAATACATCAAATAAGAAAAAGAGACAAGAAACGGAACTCGAGGAAATAGAATTCCTACATACACTGATTACCCTATCTAACCTGGTGAGTATGTATCCAACTCAGTCACGCAACTCGGTCTCAAAGAGTTGGGTACATGACAATGCCCCTCCCTTTAAAAATACTTGTCCTCAAGGATAAATTCTGGAAATTGAGTTTGTATGTGAGCCCGTGTCTTCCCAGGTAGCATCCTCTGCGGAAGAGTTGGACCATTGGATGAGAACTTGACGCACAGACTGGTTACCCTTGAGAGTGTTTCGAGTGTCCAACACATCCACTGGTTCAACAACAAAATGACCATTATTATCCTCCACAGGAACAAATGGTAGAGTAGAAGCTAAGAATCCAATTTGTTTCTTAAGCTGGGACACATCGAAGACAGGGTGGATGAGAGACCTGACTGGAAATTGCAAATTATAAGCCACTGCTCCAACTCTTTTCAGAATTGCAAAGGGACCAAAATATTTGGAAGAGATTTTTAAGTTCTTGCGGATAGCAACAGAAGACTGACGATAAGGTTGAAACTTAAGAAATACCATGTCACCCACTGCAAATTCTCTATTAAATCTTTTCTTATCATCATAAAACTTCATACGATCTTGTGCCTTTGATAGATCTTCCTTCAGTAGTTGCAACATAACATCTCCTCCTTCAAATAACTCTCCACAGAAGCAACTGAAGTTGTAGCCAAGAATGGAAAAATGAGATGAGGAGGCTGATAACCATATAAGGCTTGAAATGGTGACATCTTCAGACTAGAGTGATAGTGTGTGTTGAACCACCATTCTGCAAGAGATATCCACTGTGTCCATTGCTTAGGATTAGAACTAGTCATACAACGTAGGTACTGCTCCACACAGGCATTAGTTATCTCAGTTTGTCCATATGTTTGTGGATGGTAGGCAGTTGAGAGCTTGAAAGTGGTGCCTAATGACTTGAACAAAGCCTACCAAAAATGACTTACAAATTTTTTGTCTCTGTCACTAACTATAAAGCCTGGTAAGCCATGTAGCTTAAATATGTTGTTGAGAAACTCTTTGGCTACTGACATAGCTGTGAAGGGATGACTCAATGGAATAAAGTGACTATATTTTGTAAGTATATCCACAATTACCAAGATGACACTCTTCTTATTGGACAAAGGAATTCCTTCAATAAAATCCATTGAATTATCCTGCCATGCTCTCTCTGGGATTGGTAAGAGCTGTAAAAGTCCACTAGGAAAAGAAGTAGTACCCTTGTTGCATTGACACACCTCACAAGTAGCCACAAACTGTATTATATCATGCTTCATATTGGCCAAAAGAAGTGATATTTTTATTTATGATAAGTACCAAGCATGCCTGAGTGACCCCCAATAGCAGAAGAGTATAAAGATTGGAGAATGGAATTTCTCACCTCATTACTTGACCCAATGTAGAGTCTGCCTTTGAATCTGAGTATGCCTTGTGAATATGAAAACTTTGGTTTATCTGGAGAGACAAGTAAGGATGATATAAGTTGTTGAGCCACAAAATCGCCTTCATAACTTGAGATAATATCTTGTACCAACAATGGAGTGCTCACAGAAATGGTATTGTAGTCTGCAGATAAAATGGGTATTCTGGATAAGGCATCAACAACCACATTCTCTTTACCCTTCTTGTATTGGATGATATAATCAAATCCCATCAAATTTATTAGCCACTTCCGTTGTAAGGCAGTATAAAGTTTCTAATCCATTGGATTTGTAAACTTTGGTGATCAGTCTTGATAATGAATTTACTGTGAGAAAGGTAATATCTCCACTTTTTTACAGCCATGACAATAGCCAAGAATTCCCTGTCATAGGTGAAGAGAGCTAAAGCTTTGGGACCCAAAGCGTTACTGAAAAATGATATTGGCCTTCCCTCTTGCATGAGCACTGTTCCCACTCCTCTGTCATAAGCATCAGTTTCTAGTATGAACTGTTTTGAAAAGTCAGATAGGGCCAACACTGGAGCCATTGTCATTGCAGTTTTGAGTATATTCAAAGCTTCATGTGCTGATGTTGACCAATGAAATGCACCTTTCTTAAGCATATCAGTAAGAGGTTTAGATATAGTACCATAGCCCTTAATAAATCTTCTATAGTAGCCTGTGAGACCCAAGAATCCCCTTAACTGCTTCAAGTTGGTAGGTAATGTCCAAGTGGTCATAACAACAATTTTGTCAGGGTCAGCAGCCACTCCCTCTGTAGAGATGAGATGTCCCAAATAATCTAGCTGAGGCTGAGCATAAAAATTTTTAGACAGTTTGGCAAATAATGAATGTTGCCTCAGTAGAGAGAAAACTTGTTGTAAGTGTAAAACATGATGTTCCATGGATTGTCTATAAATGAGTATATCATCAAAGAAGACAAGCACAAATTTCCTTAGAAATGGCTGAAATACTTCATTCATCAGAGATTGAAATGTAGCAGGTGCATTGGTGAGGCCAAAGGGAACCACTTAAACTCATAATGTCCATGATGAGTTCTAAAAGCTTTTTTGTGAATGTCAGGACCAAAGACTCTGATTTGATGATAGACAGACCTTAAATCTATTTTAGAGAAGATAACTGCTCCTTTGAGTTCATCCAATAGCTCATCAATCAGTGGAATAGGAAATTTATACTTAATAGTGGACTCATTTAGTTTTCTATAATCAACACAGAATCTCATGTGCCATCTTTCTTCTTCACAAGGAGAATTGGGGAAGCAAATGGGATGTTACTATTTTGAATAAGCCCTGCAGAAAGCATCTCTTGGACCAATTGTTCAACCACAGATTTATGAATGTAACGGCATTTATAAGGCCTCTGTGAAGTAGGGGTAGAGTTTGGATTGAGTGGAATTTTGTGGTCCAAAGTTCTGGAAGGTGGGAGTGTAGCAGGTTCTGCAAAGACATCAGAAAAGGTATCCAATACTACACTAATTGGAGGAGGAATAGGTGGAGGAGGTGATGCAGAAACATCAAATAATTGGCCAATTAGTGTTGGGGTATTGTCTTTGATAAACTTTCTTAAAGAAGAACCCTAAATAAGATGAAGAGAAGGTTTAGAAGAACTTCCCTGAAGTGTGATATAACTTCCATGATGAAGAAAGCAAATCGTCAACTGAGTAAAGTTGAATGTGACATCTCCCAACTTTTGTAACCAATTATCTCCTAAAACCATGTCATATCCTCCTAGTGGTAGCACCCTTAAGTCAGAGGAAAATTGATGCCCTGCATTTCCCATTGAATGTTCTGACAAAGACCATGACTAGTGATGCTTTCACCATTTGCCACTGTCACTACCATGTGCCATGTGGGAGAAGCATGAATGTTTAGTTTATTTACAATATTGGTTTAATGAACCATAATAAGATGTTTCTTTAAATGGCCTGAAACTCTAATTGTATCATGAACCACATGTCCTGTTAAAGCATGTAAAGATATCTCAATATTAGAGTCACTAGTAGTTGGTGAAGAAACATTGGAGTCAGCAGGATACAATGGTGTTGAATCATCCATCTCCTCATCAGGTATGAGCATAAATAACTGTTGTGTCTCGCACTTATGGCACTCTCTATAGAACTCATCACAATTATAACATAACCCTTTGTCTTTTCTCACTTGTATTTGGACATGAGTAAGCTTCTTGATAGGTGGTAAAGAATTTTCAGTGGAAGTACTTGGTGGAGAAGCTGGGTGGGTTACAATCGGATTAGAATAAGTAAGTTGTTTATTGTAAGTCGTATGAGGAGAGAAAAATGATTTAACAGTAGAGGGTGGGTGAGACACAGATAATGGTGTTGGAACAAAAGGTCTAGAAAATATTTTATTGGGTTTTGGGTGATGATGTAAAGAAGCTTGTTGTAACCTTGCTAGGACAAAAGACTCAATTGTTTTTTCTGGTTTGAACATTTGCACAATAGCTCGTATATCCTCCTTTAACCCACTAATGAAGCTGAGGGTATAAAAAATTTCAGGTAAACCAGGATTATTAACTACCATGAACCCTTTATAGTGCTCCCATTTATCGAAATAATCTTCTATAGCTGTAGTTTGAGATAATTTATCGAAACTTTCCACATAATTATCCTGTGCAACATCCTCAAATCGAGCACATAAATCATGAACAAATGTAGTCCAAGGAATAGACTGCTTACCTTGTTGGTAGTTCATAAACCATGAATCCACTTGTGAATCGAAATGAAATAGCAGCTAAATCCACTCGCTCCTCTTCCGGAAATTTGTGAAATATCTTTCACACGTAAGAGCCCAACCACGAGGGTTAGTTCCACTAAATCTGGGAAAATCGACCTTAGGAGTTCTGAAATTCGATTGTTGTTAGAATGAGAATATGTTTTAATGAGTTTAGAGATATTGTTGAGAGGTGTAGATTGAGATTCATCAGAAGATGGATCTGGATGGTGTTGTGATTGATTGTTCTCTAGTAAGACAAGAATAAAAGCCAATGTAGATTTGACATCGGTGACTGAAGAACTCAACAAATCGAGTTGATCTTTGATTTCAGTGATGGAAATAGTGTTTTGAGCAACACTTTGGGCGAGCTCTGCGATGGACTGTTTGTTAGCCATGGAAACAGGTTCCAGGAGTGAATCTGATACCAATTGTAGTGTACTGAGGTACAACTACAAGGAAATGATCAAGGATAACTAGCAGCAAGTTGCTTTCTCTCTGCAAGCAGAGCCTAACCTTCAAAATTGAAAGCAATTTAGTTTTTCATTGATGAATTTTAGGTTCTTACAATGATTGGGTATTTAAACACCAATCTGAGAAGAAGGACATCAACGACCCAAAATACATCAAATAAGAAAAAGAGACAAGAAACGGAACTCGAGGAAATAAAATTCATACACACACTGATTACCCTAGCTAACCTGGTGAGTATGTATCCAACTCAGTCACGCGACTTGGTCTCAAGGAGTTGGGTACAAGACAGATGATTCATACAATGAAACATAAGGAAGGTCTTAGTGGTAGCATGGCTTTAAAACTTGATCTTTCTAAGACATTTGATAGGCTTGAGTGGCCTTTTCTTTTAAGAATGCTTAGGAAATTTGGTTTCCCTGAAAAGTTTGGCAAGCTAATTGAGTAATGTATTAGTACCACTAGTGTAATATCCGCGTTTTTTTCCTTAAAATATTAGGGTGCGAGCCCAATCCATTTGGTTTGGAAGACTAGGAGTAGCGGGATGTGGAGCGTTAAACCTAGTTGTGTTTTGTCTAAGAAACTATATTTCTCTTTGTGTGAGCCTTCCCGTAGCGTGTGCGGACGTTAATAGAGTTTTTATACTCGAATTTGCATTAGAAAGACACATGCCAGGGGTACGTGTCGCGTTTGGGGCGAGTCGGGGGGATTTTGGTCATTTAGTATTTTGATAAGTTTCAACTACTAAAATAGATTGATTAAGTTTTATTTTTCCATATGATTTATCTTGCTCCTATATCAAATAATAGATAATAAATTTTAGTCACAAAAGTTGGAATTTGAAGCTTGATTTACAATCGTTTGGTCGTTAACTTCATTGGGTTGCTTTGGAATCATTTACTGCTGAAAAGGTAGGGGGAAAACTCTTCTTTCAAACTGCTTTGAATTAATACTCATGATTTTGATTCTATGGTTTCATATTTAATGAAATTCAATCTTGTTCATGCTCTTATGAAACTCTATATGATGGATTGTGATGTTTTAAACGAATTCATGATTGTTCTTATTGATTTTGATTCTAGGGTTTATGAAAATTTAGGTTTTCATATAATTTGATGTTTAGAGTATTTGACTTAAAAAAATTAGCCATGGGTACTCTCAATTTGTTGGAATTGATCTTTACTTTCTCTTGAAACTCAATTTAAAAGTAATTGAGGTATTTCTGAAACAGTTTTATGTCCTATTTTTGGGTTAAATTATTACCCAGTTCGTTTGACTCTTATTTTTGGTTGTATTTTTTATATGAAAGAGTGTCTTTTCATATTTAAAACCAGATAAGAATCAACGAATTCCGATAAGTAATGAAGTATGGGTGCATTTTTGATTATAGACTTCCAAAACTGTAATTTCTGAAGAACTTGGTCACTGTCATGTTTATTTGAGACTTTTCAGATCAGATTTATACTTGATTTCTTCTGGTTATTATTTTTATTTCAAAGATGGGTTTCTCATATTTCAAACAAGACCATGTTTTCTAAATTTCGTTGCATAATGAATTCTACACGAATTTTTGATTACAGACAACTAAAACTGAATTTTCTGAAGGACAGCACTTCTGTCATGTTTTGTTGAGAGATTTAAACATAGTTATGTACCTCATTACTCTTGTTTATAATTTTTATATCAAAGTAGGGTTTCTCAGATTTCTAATAGTATCAAAACTTCTGAATTTCATTGTGTAATGATTTTTATACGAATTTTTGAATGTACACTGAAACTGTAATTTTTGAGAAACGTGATTTCTGTCCTATTTTTCTGAAACACTTAGACACAGATATAAAACTCACTGATTTTCCATATAATTTTTATATGAAATCTTATGATTTCTTATTTAAAATGAGCCCAGAACCAATGCATTTGGTTGAGTAATGAATTTTGTGTGAATTTTGAAGTTTGGACTCTCAAAACTGCAGGTTTTCTGAAACTATTGCACTGACAAGTATTACTGTAGTGAATTCGACCTGTTACTGAATTTATTGTTTTTGCTCATAATTTTTTATGGAATAACTTATTCTCTCTTCTTTAAAATGAGATAATAATCACTCATTATCGTTGTGTAATGAAGTCTACACAAACTTTTGAACACAAACTATGCAATCTGAATTTCAGAAACATTCTATTGTTGTCTTATGCCTACATCTCTTATTATCAGAGCTATTTGATTCTTGTATAAAAGGAAGTATTTTCTTGTTTAAAAAATGCTAAGATTTTTCTAGTTTTTATTTGAAATGTATCCCATGGTAAGTTCTGAAAACTAGAGGTTTAAAACAGATTTGGTTTAGAACGGAGTTTGTTGCAAAAATTCACTGATTAGATGCATTTATCGATTTTGAGATTTTCCCATCTCTAAGATTTGATACTTAAATGTATTTATGATCTTGTTTTATGTGAGAAAAATTAAGTTAAGTTGCTTCAATGGTTTACAAATTGATATTTGTTGATGATTTGTTCGATACTCGTATACTAACGATATTTGCGAACTATTTGTAAACTGCGTTGAGCATCCTTTTGGTTACAAACCCTACTGATGAGTTTTTCGGGTCCCACAAGGGGCAATCCATATTAATGATGACATGTGGAAGATCGTCCGGGACGATAAGGTAGTTTTCTGATAAACTTCGACAAATGGTTATTCGGACCCTCACAGTAGATTATTGCGAACCTCACTGGGTTTTGATGATTTTGATTGTGTATTGGCTTACAAGGACTTTGATACTTCGATTTGGATATGCTCCACAACTTTACGCATTATTTATGCTTTATTCGATTCGATATTTTGTCGTTATTTGTATTTGGTCATTGTTTGAACTCTTGTTATAGTTTCGCTATCTCTCTACTGGGCTGTGGCTCACCATTTTGTTTGTTTTTTTTTTGTTTTCGGGCAGCTTGAGGTAGTAAGCTTGCTCAAGCTTAGTACGTTGACCTTTGGGGGTCAAAGTGAGTACATCACTTTGTGTTCATATATATTCATATGTATCTGGGTTGGTTGTGAAAAAAAGATATTGTATTTCCTATTGATTTAGTTTGTGAAAAGTGATAATGTTGTTACTTATTGAATTTGTTGTTCGTAAAAA
Source organism: Papaver somniferum (assembly GCF_003573695.1). NCBI lineage: Eukaryota > Viridiplantae > Streptophyta > Magnoliopsida > Ranunculales > Papaveraceae > Papaver > Papaver somniferum. The sequence goes on along the minus strand of NC_039365.1, from coordinate 20,907,156 downwards.
GAGTATTTTAATTAGTAAGTGTGGGTCATGTTTAAATGGTTTCAAGTCTATAATTTGTATTCCACACTTTTTGGCTAACTTTTTTGGTAATGTGAATAAAACTTTCACGTACTTTTTATTAAATTGTAACTTTACTCTTGTTTACAAACTGTTTTCACTCCAAATGGAAGCTCGGAGAATTTGGAACTTGCCGGTTGACCGAACTCCACGGCCGATCGGAAGGGAAATTTTTTCCAGGCCGTCACAACTAGGATTTCCATTCTTCTTAATGGTTCTCCTACATAAGATTTTTGTCCTAGTAGAGGATTAAGACAAGGAAATCATTTATCCTCTTATCTTTTTATTATATTTATGGATTATCTTTCTAGTTTTCTTATGAATGTTACTAATAACCATGTGATCTCAGGGGTTAAAGCTGCTAGAAATGATCCCAGTATAACTCATCTCTTATTTGCAGATGATATCTTAATCTTCACTAAGGCAGATATACATAATGTGACAGGTATTCTGGATGTGCATTCTACCTTTGGTATGTACTCTGGTCAAGTGCTCAATTTTGATAAATCAAGTGTCTATTTTAGTAAGAACATAAGCCCTGATAACAAAATTATTCTTGCTAAAGCCCTTAACTGAGATGAAGGACTCAGATAAGTATTTAGGGGTCACTTTGTTAATGGGAAGGGACAAAACTAAAGCTTTCAAGCCTATTATTCAGTCTTTTGGCTCTAGGCTCAAAAAATGGAAAGGTAAAACCATGAATACTCAGCTAGAAAAACTATGGTGAAACATGTGTTTAACACTCTCCCTTCATACTAGATGGGTAGTTTTAGAATTCTTAAAACAATGATATCTCAAATGGATACTTTACAAAGACAATTCTGGTGGGGAAAGAAAAATGTATTTTCTTTATAGGTTGGAACAAGCTTATGATACCTAAAGCTTTAGGAGGTTTGGGCTTTAGGAATTTAGAACATTTTAATACTGCTTCTAGATAAAGTATCTTGGAGAGCATGTAATGATGAAGATTCTCCATGTTTCAAAATTCTTAAAGCTAAGTATGCCAAAAATGATAGCTTTCTGCATTTAGAAAAACTTCAGGATGACTGCTCTTGGTTATGGAGAAGTTTCTATTATGGATTAGAGGTCATTAAACAACACACAATTTGGCTGTTAGATGTGGTACAAAGATTAGCATATGGCTAGATTGTTGGGTTATAGGTCTTGATAGCCCACTTGTTCTTATTGTAGGAACATCTGGTTATAATAATTTTAACTTAGTTTGTGATCTATTTTTTCCAGGTACAAGAGAATGGAATATAAATACCATTAATACTCTGTTTTCCCAATATTGTTGATCTTATTCTAAATATGCATATTCCAAATTCTGGAGAAGACTTTATTATTTGGAAACCTGACAGAAAAGGAAAATTTTATGTCAAGAGTGCATATAATACTATCTGCACTGAAGATGTAAATAGTATTATTTCTTTGGACACTATTCCAAGGGAGGTTCGGTCTCACCTTTGGCACTATAAGATCCCTCATAGAGTTCAAATTTTTATCTGGAAGTGCATGAAATACATTATCCCTGTTAGAGCTAAAATTGCAGTTTACAAACCTGAAATTCTACATGAGTGTCCTCTTTGCAACTGTGGAATTGAAACTATGATCCATCTATTTTTTGCTTGTCCCTTTGCTTGAACTATGTGGTTAACAATGAATATCAACATAGATGTTGTTGCAAGTAATTATGTTTCTGTCCAAGATTGGATAATCACTTGGTTTACCAGATCAGGTAGTACAGATTCTGTTTTATTCTTGAGTAATCCAAAATATATTTATAGATTAATGTTGTAGTGCCCCCAAAGCTAGCAGCTGACTAATCCAAGAGATTAACTAAATAAGGAAGCACTACGAAACTAAATCAAATAATTAAGCAATCAATTAAGAAATCTGCTACAAAAACCTAACCCAAGAACTATACCCTCTCGGAAATATATACAAGAATTCATCTCAAATGATACATATACAATAGTCATTTGGTTTACAAATATAATATACAACATAATAAACATAACATAAGTTAATTAATTAACGGAGTCAACTCCTCGAAGCTTTCGCTGCGCAACTTTGATCTGACTCTGAAACTGAAAGTGGGAAAGGGTGAGCACATCATCCCTAGAAGGGGTGCCCAGCAGGAATAACATTTAACTTTAAAGAAATCATGATCAAGATTTGGAAAACAATTCATGTTCTTCCAAACATCAACAAGTGACCAAGTCACTTGAAATACACAAACATGTATATGAACAAACTCCTTCTTCAAATAATGTATATTATGGTTGTGCAATTCCGAACTCGCAAATCCACACCTAATCGTAAGTATGGATGTCGACAGTTCCGAACTCGCAAACTGCCGACCAATATATCATAAAAGCTCTAGGTATAAATGCGAATGAGCGTATCCTATATACCACAGGTGGAAATTCTTATTTCCCATAAAAATTCATATTGACATTCAAACATTACAAGTCCTTTCCAAACCATGGAAAGATTACAAAGAATCAACAGAACACTCATAATACAAATTGAACAATGTTTGAAATGCACAAATATACGATGCATGAGTTTATAAACATAAATCTTTGTAAAAGAAAAAATAATGGTTTCAAAAGAGTTAAAAGTATTCCCACCTCTTTTGATGACAAGCCACGCCTACCTCGAGATCCACGATCCACTGGTTCATCCTTTGAATCGATCGTTGTTAATACAGACTAACTGTTAATCACACAAAAAGTCTAAGAATCTAGCCAACATTGCTCACACAAGAATCATACAAGTCTATCTAATAGTTCTAAGCCTATTTATGACTTTACACCTATTCATTATCTATCTTTAACACATCTAAGGTTTACTAATTCAATTAGATTGGTTCTATAGTCTATCATCTAGGTCTTATGAATATCTATAACTTTCTAGAAGAAGTTAAAGGTCAATTCAGTGTCCATAAGGGTCCCAAATATCAAGCTAAGAATGATCGTACTAAGCCCAAGTCCACTAAGCAAGCCCATTAACTAAGGTACAGTCCATCTGAGTCAACTAACGGTCAAATAGAAGGGCACAAGTCAACTAACGGTCAAGGGTCTCTAACAGTCATAGGTCAAGTCCAAGGTCAGGTCAAGGTCTAACCATTCTGGTCAAACGATTCAAAACTGGGTTAACTCAGTCACTAAGAATGATTCAAGTGAGTCAGTTAGCCTGACAGGGATGATCAACAAGCCTAACTCAAATTACAGGCTTCATTTCAAATCTACTTCATAAACATTTCATTTCTATCAAACTTAAAAATTCATAAATTCATTCTTAAACAACTTTGAATTTCAATTACAAATGTAAACTAAGTTTACCTGCAAATGCAGCTTTAAGCAAGTCTATAATGAATTCACCCAACTATAGACTACAACAGTTGAGCTTCAATCAACAATATTTATTCTATCAAACAATACTGTCATAACTAAACCCTACAATCCAACTACATTGTCAGAGCTAAAACCTCCCACAACATTTACATCAGTTCATCTCATTCACCGCCAAGATCTCTTCCTTACTCTCAACTACACTCTCACAACATTGACTCCAATATATTACCCTGCAGTTCACATTAACCCCTGCAATCAAACTCCCTTAACCACTCCATGACACTATACTTACCAAACCAACATCACCTGCAATTCCATCTCAGCACCAGCAACATCTCCAACTGCAGATTCATCTACACAGACAACACCACAATCCTTGGATATCACCTTCCATTAATCTAGAATTCATTTAAAACACAGTTCGTTCAAAACATCCTCCTCTTCATATAACTTCTTAAATCCACAGCACCACCAGTTCACCTTCATAGGAAAACACTCAATTCATCTCCTAAACATACATCCAACTCTGTCCATTCCATACCCAACAATATCACAGCCAACAACACTCAACAACAATGCTATTTACATACATATGAACACCTTCCATTCAAGCCTCCTACACAATCTATAAATTCAGTAACATTATTCACAAGAACTGCAATATTCTCCATCAATACTACTATAACTGCCATACCAATCAATACACAAGCATCTGCAATCAAAATTCAATTCTAATTCTAAACTTATTCTCCACTTCTGTTTCCATTTCACCTGCACAACTCATTCATCATTATTTGTATCTACTCAGTTCAATAACAAGCTCTTAACCCTTCCTGGTTTCCACTAACACCTTTCCCATAATATTTATAGCAAACACAAACCCAATCCTACTCAACATCAGACTCAAACAACATTCATTTAGTCTATCTAAAACAACTTCAACACCAACAGTTCATAATACCCAAGTCACAACAAAACTCATCTTTAATTTCTTAACTTCATAACCAAACTTCTTTCCACATCAGTTCATGCATAACCTAATTACATTTATAACTTAATCAAGAGAATAAAACACTTTACTACTTTGCTGAGAATAATAATTACCTTAAATTACTCTTGTTGAAGCAATTGAAATCAAACTCTTCTTCACCTTGACTCAAATCAGTAGTTCATCACAAGATCATCAATTACCCAACATTTCAACTGAAACCCTAACTCTTAAATCGAACCAAACTTCACTGCATGCACAACTCAGCTTCAATCAAAACCCTAATTCACGACAAACCCATCTTTAATCTGTTACTTAAAGTCTCAACTTCATCTTCTAATTTGTCTCAGAATCAAAATCAGAAACCCTAATTTAACTTCTTAATTCCTTCATCTCTGTAATTCAATTCAAACTTCGATTCAACTAGTATAACACCATACCCACTCCACGAATTCCTCTTGTCAATCACTAATTTGAAGATTCAATCGACTCCAAATCCTAAATTACTTCTCTCTGTTACATCATCTCAACAGAAACCCCAAACTCTTCTCCTTCTTAATTGACCAAAACATCATCGACTTCATGGACTAACTGTGCTCAACAAAACTCTATGCATGGCTCTTAAACTCTCGATGGAAGAGAAACAGAGAAAAGAAAGAGAAAGAATAGGAAGAAGAAAGAAGAAGAAAAGAAGAAAGAGAAATAAGAAGAGTTAATTAGTGTTTGGGTCGTAAGTTTTGGTATGTCTTAGAGTTTGGGTCGTAAGTTTGTCCATTTTAGAGTTTGGGTCGTTGACCCGTTAGTCAACCTGGTCAATTGGTCAAACTGTTAGTATTATCTGACGACCGTCAACTTCTATTAATTAACTTATTTACACGTTTGCCATTAATCAGTTTTGTCTTCCCTTATTCCCATTCTCTTATTATCGTATCTTCTTTTCACTTTAGATCTAGATACCAGAAACTCCGAGAGGCAATTCAGAGATTCATAGGAAAAAAATACTCATTTATCTTCTTTATTAGCTCGACACATGAACGTTTCCTGTTAGGTGCGATGATTATGACGAGTTGATGAAAGAGGATAGAGGCGAGTTTGCTGGTTCTGAGATTTTAAGATGAAGAAAGGAGCAGTTGACGTTAGATAAGTGAATCAGAGCTATATACAGCACAACCAAGTAAGTAAAATCAAACCCACACATATTTTTTGCCCAAATTCCATGTTTAATTGTGTTAATTTGATAATGCAATGAAATTTTATTTCTAGGGTTTATATTATAATTGGAATTGAATGATTAATTTGATGTAACTGAACATGGGTATTTCTGATTTGGTGAAAATTGAAAATTAGGGTTTGTGTAAGTAGAATTAGGGTGGAAATTCTATCATGATTGAGTGAAATTGAATGATGTAAACATGATATGAATTACAATGACATTGATATAAACGACTATTAGTTATATTGAAATATCAATATCATAAGAATATGTAATTGAGGTATGGAAAATGGCTACTTTCATACATTTCATTTCACTGAAGTGTCAATCCAATTGTAGGGAATGAACTGTCAGGAGTTCATAGACGTGTATGGTTAGACATCAATCTAGTATTAGATATATAAAGAAAACGATGCAGCAGCAGCTGAAATATATTGTCTCGATAGAAATTATGGCAGGAGAAATAGATATCATAGATTCTGTTCGAATTAAGGAAAAAGAATTGTCGGAGGCAGAGCTGGCGGTGCTATTGGAGCTGTTAGAGGTAGAGGAGGTAGAGCTGGAGTTGTTGGAGTCAGAGGTACCGGTGCAACTGCAGCTGTTGGAACTCAGTCTTCCCAAACTTCCACAATAACCCAACAAACTCCAAGAGGAAGAGGAACTGGAATTGGTAGAGCTGGTAATGCCAGAATGAGGGGTGGAAATAATGGACTGTAAGTTATCCAGTGGAGAACATGACTAGGAGGAATGCTTCTCTGATGGAAATGACTCAAGACCAACCACCTGCAAAGAGAGGCAAGCAATCAAAGAAAAGCACAGTCGTGCAGTGGTATTAGGTAAGCTTCTTTTATTATAACTGAAATTGGATTAAGTGTAGTATAGTTTCATGGTAAACAAGTATATTCAGTACTTTTAACTTACTTTCTTTTGGATGCAAAATTGATCTTGGAAGCAAAACTGAAGTTGTGGTATGTTAACTGTTAACATGAAATACAATTGATTTTTTTTTGTTAAACTGGATCTGTTTTATATGTTTTCATATTAATTTTAGATCAGACTATTTCTTTTCGTTTCATCATACATGTAACTTCATCTATTCTAGTTGTATGAGAGTTGCTGGTACAAAGAACTCAGGCAGTTCTACTTGTATTTTTTGGGTTGTAACTGCTTGAAACGGTTGTCGGATTTGTTTTTGCATCTTATGAAGGCATGCAACGAAATGAATGTCAGCCACACACCTCGGAGCAATTTGGACCGTAGATTCTTTCAGTGATAGCACGTGATTTTTAAGTGTGCACGTGCGTGAAACATTTAACGGAGTGTCAAACTGCGTAAATAAGTTAACTGACGGAAGTTAATGGACGTCAGATGACAATAACAGTTTGACCAGTTGACTTGGTTGACTAACGGGTCGACGACCCAAACTCTAAAACGGACAAACTTACGATCCAAACTCAAATACATACCAAAACTTACGATCCAAACACTAATTAACTCAAATAAGAATGATGAAGAAGAGAATACGAGAGTTTATCTTCTCGATATGGTCTAGATAAGACCAAGACAAATTACTGATACACCCAACAGATTGATAAGGGCAGCCCCAGTCGGAAATGGAAACTATTTTGCCCTTCAAACAAATTCGATAGTATCTGGAAGTGCATGAAATACATTATCCCTGTTAGAGCTAAAATTGCAGTTTACAAACCTGAAATTCTACATGAGTGTCCTCTTTGCAACTGTGGAATTGAAACTATGATCCATCTATTTTTTGCTTGTCCCTTTGCTTGAACTATGTGGTTAACAATGAATATCAACATAGATGTTGTTGCAAGTAATTATGTTTCTGTCCAAGATTGGATAATCACTTGGTTTACCAGATCAGGTAGTACAGATTCTGTTTTATTCTTGAGTAATCCAAAATATATTTATAGATTAATGTTGTAGTGCCCCCAAAGCTAGCAGCTGACTAATCCAAGAGATTAACTAAATAAGGAAGCACTACGAAACTAAATCAAATAATTAAGCAATCAATTAAGAAATCTGCTACAAAAACCTAACCCAAGAACTATACCCTCTCGGAAATATATACAAGAATTCATCTCAAATGATACATATACAATAGTCATTTGGTTTACAAATATAATATACAACATAATAAACATAACATAAGTTAATTAATTAACGGAGTCAACTCCTCGAAGCTTTCGCTGCGCAACTTTGATCTGACTCTGAAACTGAAAGTGGGAAAGGGTGAGCACATCATCCCTAGAAGGGGTGCCCAGCAGGAATAACATTTAACTTTAAAGAAATCATGATCAAGATTTGGAAAACAATTCATGTTCTTCCAAACATCAACAAGTGACCAAGTCACTTGAAATACACAAACATGTATATGAACAAACTCCTTCTTCAAATAATGTATATTATGGTTGTGCAATTCCGAACTCGCAAATCCACACCTAATCGTAAGTATGGATGTCGACAGTTCCGAACTCGCAAACTGCCGACCAATATATCATAAAAGCTCTAGGTATAAATGCGAATGAGCGTATCCTATATACCACAGGTGGAAATTCTTATTTCCCATAAAAATTCATATTGACATTCAAACATTACAAGTCCTTTCCAAACCATGGAAAGATTACAAAGAATCAACAGAACACTCATAATACAAATTGAACAATGTTTGAAATGCACAAATATACGATGCATGAGTTTATAAACATAAATCTTTGTAAAAGAAAAAATAATGGTTTCAAAAGAGTTAAAAGTATTCCCACCTCTTTTGATGACAAGCCACGCCTACCTCGAGATCCACGATCCACTGGTTCATCCTTTGAATCGATCGTTGTTAATACAGACTAACTGTTAATCACACAAAAAGTCTAAGAATCTAGCCAACATTGCTCACACAAGAATCATACAAGTCTATCTAATAGTTCTAAGCCTATTTATGACTTTACACCTATTCATTATCTATCTTTAACACATCTAAGGTTTACTAATTCAATTAGATTGGTTCTATAGTCTATCATCTAGGTCTTATGAATATCTATAACTTTCTAGAAGAAGTTAAAGGTCAATTCAGTGTCCATAAGGGTCCCAAATATCAAGCTAAGAATGATCGTACTAAGCCCAAGTCCACTAAGCAAGCCCATTAACTAAGGTACAATCCATCTGAGTCAACTAACGGTCAAATAGAAGGGCACAAGTCAACTAACGGTCAAGGGTCTCTAACAGTCATAGGTCAAGTCCAAGGTCAGGTCAAGGTCTAACCATTCTGGTCAAACGATTCAAAACTGGGTTAACTCAGTCACTAAGAATGATTCAAGTGAGTCAGTTAGCCTGACAGGGATGATCAACAAGCCTAACTCAAATTACAGGCTTCATTTCAAATCTACTTCATAAACATTTCATTTCTATCAAACTTAAAAATTCATAAATTCATTCTTAAACAACTTTGAATTTCAATTACAAATGTAAACTAAGTTTACCTGCAAATGCAGCTTTAAGCAAGTCTATAATGAATTCACCCAACTATAGACTACAACAGTTGAGCTTCAATCAACAATATTTATTCTATCAAACAATACTGTCATAACTAAACCCTACAATCCAACTACATTGTCAGAGCTAAAACCTCCCACAACATTTACATCAGTTCATCTCATTCACCGCCAAGATCTCTTCCTTACTCTCAACTACACTCTCACAACATTGACTCCAATATATTACCCTGCAGTTCACATTAACCCCTGCAATCAAACTCCCTTAACCACTCCATGACACTATACTTACCAAACCAACATCACCTGCAATTCCATCTCAGCACCAGCAACATCTCCAACTGCAGATTCATCTACACAGACAACACCACAATCCTTGGATATCACCTTCCATTAATCTAGAATTCATTTAAAACACAGTTCGTTCAAAACATCCTCCTCTTCATATAACTTCTTAAATCCACAGCACCACCAGTTCACCTTCATAGGAAAACACTCAATTCATCTCCTAAACATACATCCAACTCTGTCCATTCCATACCCAACAATATCACAGCCAACAACACTCAACAACAATGCTATTTACATACATATGAACACCTTCCATTCAAGCCTCCTACACAATCTATAAATTCAGTAACATTATTCACAAGAACTGCAATATTCTCCATCAATACTACTATAACTGCCATACCAATCAATACACAAGCATCTGCAATCAAAATTCAATTCTAATTCTAAACTTATTCTCCACTTCTGTTTCCATTTCACCTGCACAACTCATTCATCATTATTTGTATCTACTCAGTTCAATAACAAGCTCTTAACCCTTCCTGGTTTCCACTAACACCTTTCCCATAATATTTATAGCAAACACAAACCCAATCCTACTCAACATCAGACTCAAACAACATTCATTTAGTCTATCTAAAACAACTTCAACACCAACAGTTCATAATACCGAAGTCACAACAAAACTCATCTTTAATTTCTTAACTTCATAACCAAACTTCTTTCCACATCAGTTCATGCATAACCTAATTACATTTATAACTTAATCAAGAGAATAAAACACTTTACTACTTTGCTGAGAATAATAATTACCTTAAATTACTCTTGTTGAAGCAATTGAAATCAAACTCTTCTTCACCTTGACTCAAATCAGTAGTTCATCACAAGATCATCAATTACCCAACATTTCAACTGAAACCCTAACTCTTAAATCGAACCAAACTTCACTGCATGCACAACTCAGCTTCAATCAAAACCCTAATTCACGACAAACCCATCTTTAATCTGTTACTTAAAGTCTCAACTTCATCTTCTAATTTGTCTCAGAATCAAAATCAGAAACCCTAATTTAACTTCTTAATTCCTTCATCTCTGTAATTCAATTCAAACTTCGATTCAACTAGTATAACACCATACCCACTCCACGAATTCCTCTTGTCAATCACTAATTTGAAGATTCAATCGACTCCAAATCCTAAATTACTTCTCTCTGTTACATCATCTCAACAGAAACCCCAAACTCTTCTCCTTCTTAATTGACCAAAACATCATCGACTTCATGGACTAACTGTGCTCAACAAAACTCTATGCATGGCTCTTAAACTCTCGATGGAAGAGAAACAGAGAAAAGAAAGAGAAAGAATAGGAAGAAGAAAGAAGAAGAAAAGAAGAAAGAGAAATAAGAAGAGTTAATTAGTGTTTGGGTCGTAAGTTTTGGTATGTCTTAGAGTTTGGGTC